>NW_027064402.1:0-26461 GCF_032884065.1 Artemia franciscana
AAGATATTAGACTATTTTATGATTGCAAATGGTAAAGAATGTGATTAAAGGCTCTTTTCCTATGTCAAAAGTTTTAGTTTTCGAGGGTAATAGCTACGTATGTTGAAAAAATGAAGATATTAGACTATTTTATGATTGCAAATGGTAAAGAATGTGATTAAAGGCTCTTTTCCTATTTCAAAAGTTTTAGTTTTCGAGGGTAATAGCTACGTATGTTGAAAAAATGAAGATATTAGACTATTTTATGATTGCACATGGTAAAGAATGTGATTAAAGGCTCTTTTCCTATTTCAAAAGTTTTAGTTTTCGAGGGTAATAGCTACGTATGTTGAAAAAATGAAGATATTAGACTATTTTATGATTGCAAATGGTAAAGAATGTGATTAAAGGCTCTTTTCCTATGTCAAAAGTTTTAGTTTTCGAGGGTAATAGCTACGTATGTTGAAAAAATGAAGATATTAGACTATTTTATGATTGCAAATGGTAAAGAATGTGATTAAAGGCTCTTTTCCTATTCAAAAGTTTTAGTTTTCGAGGGTAATAGCTACGTATGTTGAAAAATGAAGATATTAGACTATTTTATGATTGCAAATGGTAAAGAATGTGATTAAAGGCTCTTTTCCTATGTCAAAAGTTTTAGTTTTCGAGGGTAATAGCTATGTATGTTGAAAAAATGAAGATATTAGACTATTTTATGATTGCAAATGGTAAAGAATGTGATTAAAGGCTCTTTTCCTATTTCAAAAGTTTTAGTTTTCGAGGGTAATAGCTACGTATGTTGAAAAAATGAAGATATTAGACTATTTTATGATTGCAAATGGTAAAGAATGTGATTAAAGGCTCTTTTCCTATTTCAAAAGTTTTAGTTTTCGAGGGTAATAGCTATGTCTGTGGAAAAAATGAAGATATTAGACTATTTTATGATTGCAAATGGTAAAGAATGTGATTAAAGGCTCTTTTCCTATTTCAAAAGTTTTAGTTTTCGAGGGTAATAGCTACGTATGTTGAAAAAATGAAGATATTAGACTATTTTATGATTGCAAATGGTAAAGAATGTGATTAAAGGCTCTTTTCCTATGTCAAAAGTTTTAGTTTTCGAGGGTAATAGCTACGTATGTTTGAAAAAATGAAGATATTAGACTATTTTATGATTGCAAATGGTAAAGAATGTGATTAAAGGCTCTTTTCTATGTCAAAAGTTTTAGTTTTCGAGGGTAATAGCTACGTATGTTGAAAAAATGAAGATATTAGACTATTTTATGATTGCAAATGGTAAAGAATGTGATTAAAGGCTCTTTTCCTATGTCAAAAGTTTTAGTTTTCGAGGGTAATAGCTACGTATGTTGAAAAAATGAAGATATTAGACTATTTTATGATTGCAAATGGTAAAGAATGTGATTAAAGGCTCTTTTCCTATTTCAAAAGTTTTAGTTTTCGAGGGTAATAGCTACGTATGTTGAAAAAATGAAGATATTAGACTATTTTATGATTGCACATGGTAAAGAATGTGATTAAAGGCTCTTTTCCTATGTCAAAAGTTTTAGTTTTCGAGGGTAATAGCTACGTATGTGAAAAAATGAAGATATTAGACTATTTTATGATTGCAAATGGTAAAGAATGTGATTAAAGGCTCTTTTCCTATGTTCAAAAGTTTTAGTTTTCGAGGGTAATAGCTACGTATGTTGAAAAAATGAAGATATTAGACTATTTTATGATTGCACATGGTAAAGAATGTGATTAAAGGCTCTTTTCCTATTCAAAAGTTTTAGTTTTCGAGGGTAATAGCTACGTATGTTGAAAAATGAAGATATTAGACTATTTTATGATTGCAAATGGTAAAGAATGTGATTAAAGGCTCTTTTCCTATTTCAAAAGTTTTAGTTTTCGAGGGTAATAGCTACGTATGTTGAAAAAATGAAGATATTAGACTATTTTATGATTGCAAATGGTAAAGAATGTGATTAAAGGCTCTTTTCCTATTTCAAAAGTTTTAGTTTTCGAGGGTAATAGCTACGTATGTTGAAAAAATGAAGATATTAGACTATTTTATGATTGCAAATGGTAAAGAATGTGATTAAAGGCTCTTTTCCTATTTCAAAAGTTTTAGTTTTCGAGGGTAATAGCTATGTATGTTGAAAAAATGAAGATATTAGACTATTTTATGATTGCAAATGGTAAAGAATGTGATTAAAGGCTCTTTTCCTATTCAAAAGTTTTAGTTTTCGAGGGTAATAGCTACGTATGTTGAAAAAATGAAGATATTAGACTATTTTATGATTGCAAATGGTAAAGAATGTGATTAAAGGCTCTTTTCCTATGTCAAAAGTTTTAGTTTTCGAGGGTAATAGCTACGTATGTTGAAAAAATGAAGATATTAGACTATTTTATGATTGCAAATGGTAAAGAATGTGATTAAAAGGCTCTTTTCCTATTTCAAAAGTTTTAGTTTTCGAGGGTAATAGCTACGTATGTTGAAAAAATGAAGATATTAGACTATTTTATGATTGCACATGGTAAAGAATGTGATTAAAGGCTCTTTTCCTATGTCAAAAGTTTTAGTTTTCGAGGGTAATAGCTATGTATGTTGAAAAAATGAAGATATTAGACTATTTTATGATTGCAAATGGTAAAGAATGTGATTAAAGGCTCTTTTCCTATTTCAAAAGTTTTAGTTTTCGAGGGTTATAGCTACGTATGTTGAAAAAATGAAGATATTAGACTATTTTATGATTGCAAATGGTAAAGAATGTGATTAAAGGCTCTTTTCCTATGTCAAAAGTTTTAGTTTTCGAGGGTAATAGCTACGTATGTTGAAAAAATGAAGATATTAGACTATTTTATGATTGCAAATGGTAAAGAAATGTGATTAAAGGCTCTTTTCCTATGTCAAAAGTTTTAGTTTTCGAGGGTAATAGCTACGTATGTTGAAAAATGAAGATATTAGACTATTTTATGATTGCAAATGGTAAAGAATGTGATTAAAGGCTCTTTTCCTATGTCAAAAGTTTTAGTTTTCGAGGGTAATAGCTACGTATGTTGAAAAATGAAGATATTAGACTATTTTATGATTGCACATGGTAAAGAATGTGATTAAAGGCTCTTTTCCTATTTCAAAAGTTTTAGTTTTCGAGGGTAATAGCTACGTATGTTGAAAAAATGAAGATATTAGACTATTTTATGATTGCAAATGGTAAAGAATGTGATTAAAGGCTCTTTTCCTATTTCAAAAGTTTTAGTTTTCGAGGGTAATAGCTACGTATGTTGAAAAAATGAAGATATTAGACTATTTTATGATTGCAAATGGTAAAGAATGTGATTAAAGGCTCTTTTCCTATGTCAAAAGTTTTAGTTTTCGAGGGTAATAGCTACGTATGTTGAAAAAATGAAGATATTAGACTATTTTATGATTGCAAATGGTAAAGAATGTGATTAAAGGCTCTTTTCCTATGTCAAAAGTTTTAGTTTTCGAGGGTAATAGCTATGTATGTTGAAAAAATGAAGATATTAGACTATTTTATGATTGCAAATGGTAAAGAATGTGATTAAAGGCTCTTTTCCTATTTCAAAAGTTTTAGTTTTCGAGGGTAATAGCTACGTATGTTGAAAAAATGAAGATATTAGACTATTTTATGATTGCAAATGGTAAAGAATGTGATTAAAGGCTCTTTTCCTATTTCAAAAGTTTTAGTTTTCGAGGGTAATAGCTACGTATGTTGAAAAAATGAAGATATTAGACTATTTTATGATTGCACATGGTAAAGAATGTGATTAAAGGCTCTTTTCCTATTTCAAAAGTTTTAGTTTTCGAGGGTAATAGCTACGTATGTTGAAAAAATGAAGATATTAGACTATTTTATGATTGCAAATGGTAAAGAATGTGATTAAAGGCTCTTTTCCTATGTCAAAAGTTTTAGTTTTCGAGGGTTAATAGCTACGTATGTTGAAAAAATGAAGATATTAGACTATTTTATGATTGCAAATGGTAAAGAATGTGATTAAAGGCTCTTTTCCTATGTCAAAAGTTTTAGTTTTCGAGGGTAATAGCTACGTATGTTGGAAAAATGAAGATATTAGACTATTTTATGATTGCACATGGTAAAGAATGTGATTAAAGGCTCTTTTCCTATTTCAAAAGTTTTAGTTTTCGAGGGTAACAGCTACGTATGTTGAAAAAATGAAGATATTAGACTATTTTATGATTGAAAATGGTAAAGAATGTGATTAAAGGCTCTTTTCCTATTTCAAAAGTTTTAGTTTTTGAGGGTAATAGCTATATCTGTGAAAAAATGAAAATATTAGACTATTTTATGATTGCACATGGTAAAGAATGTGATTAAAGGCTCTTTTCCTATTTCAAAAGTTTTAGTTTTCGAGGGTAATAGCTACGTATGTTGAAAAAATGAAGATATTAGACTATTTTATGATTGCAAATGGTAAAGAATGTGATTAAAGGCTCTTTTCCTATTTCAAAAGTTTTAGTTTTCGAGGGTAATAGCTATGTATGTTGAAAAAATGAAGATATTAGACTATTTTATGATTGCAAATGGTAAAGAATGTGATTAAAGGCTCTTTTCCTATTTCAAAAGTTTTAGTTTTCGAGGGTAATAGCTATGTATGTTGAAAAAATGAAGATATTAGACTATTTTATGATTGCAAATGGTAAAGAATGTGATTAAAGGCTCTTTTCCTATTTCAAAAGTTTTAGTTTTCGAGGGTAATAGCTATGTATGTTGAAAAAATGAAGATATTAGACTATTTTATGATTGCAAATGGTAAAGAATGTGATTAAAAGCTCTTTTCCTATTTCAAAAGTTTTAGTTTTCGAGGGTAATAGCTACGTATGTTGAAAAAATGAAGATATTAGACTATTTTATGATTGCAAATGGTAAAGAATGTGATTAAAGGCTCTTTTCCTATGTCAAAAGTTTTAGTTTTCGAGGGTAATAGCTACGTATGTTGAAAAAATGAAGATATTAGACTATTTTATGATTGCACATGGTAAAGAATGTGATTAAAGGCTCTTTTCCTATGTCAAAAGTTTTAGTTTTCGAGGGTAATAGCTACGTATGTTGAAAAAATGAAGATATTAGACTATTTTATGATTGCAAATGGTAAAGAATGTGATTAAAGGCTCTTTTCCTATGTCAAAAGTTTTAGTTTTCGAGGGTAATAGCTACGTATGTTGAAAAAATGAAGATATTAGACTATTTTATGATTGCAAATGGTAAAGAATGTGATTAAAGGCTCTTTTCCTATTTCAAAAGTTTTAGTTTTCGAGGGTAATAGCTACGTATGTTGGAAAAATGAAGATATTAGACTATTTTATGATTACACATGGTAAAGAATGTGCTTAAAGGCTCTTATCCTATTTCAAAAGTTTTAGTTTTCGAGGGTAACAGCTACGTATGTTGAAAAAATGAAGATATTAGACTATTTTATAATTGAAAATGGTAAAGAATGTGATTAAAGGCTCTTTTCCTATTTCAAAAGTTTTAGTTTTTGAGGGTAATAGCTATATCTGTGAAAAAATGAAAATATTAGACTATTTTATGATTGCACATGGTAAAGAATGTGATTAAAGGCTCTTTTCCTATTTCAAAAGTTTTAGTTTTCGAGGGTAATAGCTACGTATGTTGAAAAAATGAAGATATTAGACTATTTTATGATTGCAAATGGTAAAGAATGTGATTAAAGGCTCTTTTCCTATGTCAAAAGTTTTAGTTTTCGAGGGTAATAGCTATGTATGTTGAAAAAATGAAGATATTAGACTATTTTATGATTGCAAATGGTAAAGAATGTGATTAAAGGCTCTTTTCCTATGTCAAAAGTTTTAGTTTTCGAGGGTAATAGCTACGTATGTTGAAAAAATGAAGATATTAGACTATTTTATGATTGCAAATGGTAAAGAATGTGATTAAAGGCTCTTTTCCTATTTCAAAAGTTTTAGTTTTCGAGGGTAATAGCTACGTATGTTGAAAAAATGAAGATATTAGACTATTTTATGATTGCAAATGGTAAAGAATGTGATTAAAGGCTCTTTTCCTATGTCAAAAGTTTTAGTTTTCGAGGGTAATAGCTACGTATGTTGAAAAAATGAAGATATTAGACTATTTTATGATTGCACATGGTAAAGAATGTGATTAAAGGCTCTTTTCCTATTTCAAAAGTTTTAGTTTTCGAGGGTAATAGCTACGTATGTTGAAAAAATGAAGATATTAGACTATTTTATGATTGCAAATGGTAAAGAATGTGATTAAAGGCTCTTTTCCTATGTCAAAAGTTTTAGTTTTCGAGGGTAATAGCTACGTATGTTGAAAAAATGAAGATATTAGACTATTTTATGATTGCAAATGGTAAAGAATGTGATTAAAGGCTCTTTTCCTATGTCAAAAGTTTTAGTTTTCGAGGGTAATAGCTACGTATGTTGAAAAAATGAAGATATTAGACTATTTTATGATTGCACATGGTAAAGAATGTGATTAAAGGCTCTTTTCCTATTTCAAAAGTTTTAGTTTTCGAGGGTAATAGCTACGTATGTTGAAAAATGAAGATATTAGACTATTTTATGATTGCAAATGGTAAAGAATGTGATTAAAGGCTCTTTTCCTATTTCAAAAGTTTTAGTTTTCGAGGGTAATAGCTACGTATGTTGAAAAAATGAAGATATTAGACTATTTTATGATTGCAAATGGTAAAGAATGTGATTAAAGGCTCTTTTCCTATTTCAAAAGTTTTAGTTTTCGAGGGTAATAGCTACGTATGTTGAAAAAATGAAGATATTAGACTATTTTATGATTGCAAATGGTAAAGAATGTGATTAAAGGCTCTTTTCCTATGTCAAAAGTTTTAGTTTTCGAGGGTAATAGCTACGTATGTTGAAAAAATGAAGATATTAGACTATTTTATGATTGCAAATGGTAAAGAATGTGATTAAAGGCTCTTTTCCTATTTCAAAAGTTTTAGTTTTCGAGGGTAATAGCTACGTATGTTGAAAAAATGAAGATATTAGACTATTTTATGATTGCAAATGGTAAAGAATGTGATTAAAGGCTCTTTTCCTATGTCAAAAGTTTTAGTTTTCGAGGGTAATAGCTACGTATGTTGAAAAAATGAAGATATTAGACTATTTTATGATTGCAAATGGTAAAGAATGTGATTAAAGGCTCTTTTCCTATTTCAAAAGTTTTAGTTTTCGAGGGTAATAGCTACGTATGTTGAAAAAATGAAGATATTAGACTATTTTATGATTGCAAATGGTAAAGAATGTGATTAAAGGCTCTTTTCCTATGTCAAAAGTTTTAGTTTTCGAGGGTAATAGCTACGTATGTTGAAAAAATGAAGATATTAGACTATTTTATGATTGCAAATGGTAAAGAATGTGATTAAAGGCTCTTTTCCTATGTCAAAAGTTTTAGTTTTCGAGGGTAATAGCTACGTATGTTGAAAAAATGAAGATATTAGACTATTTTATGATTGCAAATGGTAAAGAATGTGATTAAAGGCTCTTTTCCTATGTCAAAAGTTTTAGTTTTCGAGGGTAATAGCTACGTATGTTGAAAAAATGAAGATATTAGACTATTTTATGATTGCAAATGGTAAAGAATGTGATTAAAGGCTCTTTTCCTATTTCAAAAGTTTTAGTTTTCGAGGGTAATAGCTACGTATGTTGAAAAAATGAAGATATTAGACTATTTTATGATTGCACATGGTAAAGAATGTGATTAAAGGCTCTTTTCCTATTTCAAAAGTTTTAGTTTTCGAGGGTAATAGCTACGTATGTTGGAAAAAATGAAGATATTAGACTATTTTATGATTGCAAATGGTAAAGAATGTGATTAAAGGCTCTTTTCCTATTTCAAAAGTTTTAGTTTTCGAGGGTAATAGCTACGTATGTTGAAAAAATGAAGATATTAGACTATTTTATGATTGCAAATGGTAAAGAATGTGATTAAAGGCTCTTTTCCTATGTCAAAAGTTTTAGTTTTCGAGGGTAATAGCTACGTATTTGAAAAAATGAAGATATTAGACTATTTTATGATTGCAAATGGTAAAGAATGTGATTAAAGGCTCTTTTCCTATGTCAAAAGTTTTAGTTTTCGAGGGTAATAGCTACGTATGTTGAAAAAATGAAGATATTAGACTATTTTATGATTGCAAATGGTAAAGAATGTGATTAAAGGCTCTTTTCCTATTTCAAAAGTTTTAGTTTTCGAGGGTATAGCTACGTATGTTGAAAAAATGAAGATATTAGACTATTTTATGATTGCAAATGGTAAAGAATGTGATTAAAGGCTCTTTTCCTATTTCAAAAGTTTTAGTTTTCGAGGGTAATAGCTACGTATGTTGAAAAAATGAAGATATTAGACTATTTTATGATTGCAAATGGTAAAGAATGTGATTAAAGGCTCTTTTCCTATTTCAAAATTTTTAGTTTTCGAGGGTAATAGCTACGTATGTTGAAAAAATGAAGATATTAGACTATTTTATGATTGCAAATGGTAAAGAATGTGATTAAAGGCTCTTTTCCTATGTCAAAAGTTTTAGTTTTCGAGGGTAATAGCTACGTATGTTGAAAAAATGAAGATATTAGACTATTTTATGATTGCAAATGGTAAAGAATGTGATTAAAGGCTCTTTTCCTATGTCAAAAGTTTTAGTTTTCGAGGGTAATAGCTACGTATGTTGAAAAAATGAAGATATTAGACTATTTTATGATTGCAAATGGTAAAGAATGTGATTAAAGGCTCTTTTCCTATTTCAAAAGTTTTAGTTTTCGAGGGTAATAGCTACGTATGTTGAAAAAATGAAGATATTAGACTATTTTATGATTGCAAATGGTAAAGAATGTGATTAAAGGCTCTTTTCCTATGTCAAAAGTTTTAGTTTTCGAGGGTAATAGCTACGTATGTTGAAAAAATGAAGATATTAGACTATTTTATGATTGCAAATGGTAAAGAATGTGATTAAAGGCTCTTTTCCTATTTCAAAAGTTTTAGTTTTCGAGGGTAATAGCTACGTATGTTGAAAAAATGAAGATATTAGACTATTTTATGATTGCAAATGGTAAAGAATGTGATTAAAGGCTCTTTTCCTATTCAAAAGTTTTAGTTTTCGAGGGTAATAGCTACGTATGTTGAAAAAATGAAGATATTAGACTATTTTATGATTGCAAATGGTAAAGAATGTGATTAAAGGCTCTTTTCCTATGTCAAAAGTTTTAGTTTTCGAGGGTAATAGCTACGTATGTTGAAAAAATGAAGATATTAGACTATTTTATGATTGCAAATGGTAAAGAATGTGATTAAAGGCTCTTTTCCTATTTCAAAAGTTTTAGTTTTCGAGGGTAATAGCTACGTATGTTGAAAAAATGAAGATATTAGACTATTTTATGATTGCAAATGGTAAAGAATGTGATTAAAGGCTCTTTTCCTATTTCAAAAGTTTTAGTTTTCGAGGGTAATAGCTACGTATGTTGAAAAAATGAAGATATTAGACTATTTTATGATTGCAAATGGTAAAGAATGTGATTAAAGGCTCTTTTCCTATTTCAAAAGTTTTAGTTTTCGAGGGTAATAGCTACGTATGTTGAAAAAATGAAGATATTAGACTATTTTATGATTGCAAATGGTAAAGAATGTGATTAAAGGCTCTTTTCCTATGTCAAAAGTTTTAGTTTTCGAGGGTAATAGCTACGTATGTTGAAAAAATGAAGATATTAGACTATTTTATGATTGCAAATGGTAAAGAATGTGATTAAAGGCTCTTTTCCTATGTCAAAAGTTTTAGTTTTCGAGGGTAATAGCTACGTATGTTGAAAAATGAAGATATTAGACAATTTTATGATTGCAAATGGTAAAGAATGTGATTAAAGGCTCTTTTCCTATGTCAAAAGTTTTAGTTTTCGAGGGTAATAGCTACGTATGTTGGAAAAATGAAGATATTAGACTATTTTATGATTGCACATGGTAAAGAATGTGATTAAAGGCTCTTTTCCTATTTCAAAAGTTTTAGTTTTCGAGGGTAACAGCTACGTATGTTGAAAAAATGAAGATATTAGACTATTTTATAATTGAAAATGGTAAAGAATGTGATTAAAGGCTCTTTTCCTATTTCAAAAGTTTTAGTTTTTGAGGGTAATAGCTATATCTGTGAAAAAATGAAAATATTAGACTATTTTATGATTGCACATGGTAAAGAATGTGATTAAAGGCTCTTTTCCTATTTCAAAAGTTTTAGTTTTCGAGGGTAATAGCTACGTATGTTGAAAAAATGAAGATATTAGACTATTTTATGATTGCAAATGGTAAAGAATGTGATTAAAGGCTCTTTTCCTATGTCAAAAGTTTTAGTTTTCGAGGGTAATAGCTACGTATGTTGAAAAAATGAAGATATTAGACTATTTTATGATTGCAAATGGTAAAGAATGTGATTAAAGGCTCTTTTCCTATTTCAAAAGTTTTAGTTTTCGAGGGTAATAGCTACGTATGTTGAAAAAATGAAGATATTAGACTATTTTATGATTGCAAATGGTAAAGAATGTGATTAAAGGCTCTTTTCCTATTTCAAAAGTTTTAGTTTTCGAGGGTAATAGCTACGTATGTTGAAAAAATGAAGATATTAGACTATTTTATGATTGCAAATGGTAAAGAATGTGATTAAAGGCTCTTTTCCTATTTCAAAAGTTTTAGTTTTCGAGGGTAATAGCTACGTATGTTGAAAAAATGAAGATATTAGACTATTTTATGATTGCAAATGGTAAAGAATGTGATTAAAGGCTCTTTTCCTATGTCAAAAGTTTTAGTTTTCGAGGGTAATAGCTACGTATGTTGAAAAAATGAAGATATTAGACTATTTTATGATTGCAAATGGTAAAGAATGTGATTAAAGGCTCTTTTCCTATGTCAAAAGTTTTAGTTTTCGAGGGTAATAGCTACGTATGTTGAAAAAATGAAGATATTAGACTATTTTATGATTGCAAATGGTAAAGAATGTGATTAAAGGCTCTTTTCCTATGTCAAAAGTTTTAGTTTTCGAGGGTAATAGCTACGTATGTTGAAAAAATGAAGATATTAGACTATTTTATGATTGCAAATGGTAAAGAATGTGATTAAGGCTCTTTTCCTATTTCAAAAGTTTTAGTTTTCGAGGGTAATAGCTACGTATGTTGAAAAAATGAAGATATTAGACTATTTTATGATTGCACATGGTAAAGAATGTGATTAAAGGCTCTTTTCCTATTTCAAAAGTTTTAGTTTTCGAGGGTAATAGCTATGTTGTGAAAAAATGAAGATATTAGACTATTTTATGATTGCAAATGGTAAAGAATGTGATTAAAGGCTCTTTTCCTATTTCAAAAGTTTTAGTTTTCGAGGGTAATAGCTACGTATGTTGAAAAAATGAAGATATTAGACTATTTTATGATTGCAAATGGTAAAGAATGTGATTAAAGGCTCTTTTCCTATGTCAAAAGTTTTAGTTTTCGAGGGTAATAGCTACGTATGTTGAAAAAATGAAGATATTAGACTATTTTATGATTGCAAATGGTAAAGAATGTGATTAAAGGCTCTTTTCCTATGTCAAAAGTTTTAGTTTTCGAGGGTAATAGCTACGTATGTTGAAAAAATGAAGATATTAGACAATTTTATGATTGCAAATGGTAAAGAATGTGATTAAAGGCTCTTTTCCTATGTCAAAAGTTTTAGTTTTCGAGGGTAATAGCTACGTATGTTGAAAAAATGAAGATATTAGACTATTTTATGATTGCAAATGGTAAAGAATGTGATTAAAGGCTCTTTTCCTATTTCAAAAGTTTTAGTTTTCGAGGGTAATACTACGTATGTTGAAAAAATGAAGATATTAGACTATTTTATGATTGCAAATGGTAAAGAATGTGATTAAAGGCTCTTTTCCTATTTCAAAAGTTTTAGTTTTCGAGGGTAATAGCTACGTATGTTGAAAAAATGAAGATATTAGACAATTTTATGATTGCAAATGGTAAAGAATGTGATTAAAGGCTCTTTTCCTATGTCAAAAGTTTTAGTTTTCGAGGGTAATAGCTACGTATGTTGAAAAAATGAAGATATTAGACTATTTTATGATTGCACATGGTAAAGAATGTGATTAAAGGCTCTTTTCCTATTCAAAAGTTTTAGTTTTCGAGGGTAATAGCTACGTATGTTGAAAAAATGAAGATATTAGACTATTTTATGATTGCAAATGGTAAAGAATGTGATTAAAGGCTCTTTTCCTATGTCAAAAGTTTTAGTTTTCGAGGGTAATAGCTACGTATTTTGAAAAAATGAAGATATTAGACTATTTTATGATTGCAAATGGTAAAAAATGTGATTAAAAGCTCTTTTCCTATGTTAGAAGTTTTAGTTTTCGAGGGTAATAGCTACGTATGTTTAAAAATGAAGATATTAGACTATTTTATGATTGCAAATGGTAAGGAATGTGATTAAAGGCTCTTTTCCTATGTCAAAAGTTTTAGTTTTCGAGGGTAATAGCTGCGTATGTTGAAAAAATCAAGATATTAGACTATTTTAAGATTGCAAATGGTAAAGAATGTGATTAAAGGCTCTTTCCCTATTTCAAAAGTTTTAGTTTTCAACGATAATACCTACGTATGTTGAAAAAATGAAGATATTAGACTATTTTATGAGTGCAAATGGTAAAGAATGTGATTAAAAGCTCTTTTTTTCCTATGTCAAAAGTTTTAGTTTTCGAGGGTAATAGCTACGTATGTTGAAAAAATGAAGATATTAGACAATTTTATGATTGCAAATGGTAAAGAATGTGTTTGAAGGCTCTTTTCCTATGTCAAAAGTTTTAGTTTTCGAGGGTAATAGCTACGTATGTTGAAAAAATGAAGATATTAGACAATTTTATGATTGCACATGGTAAAGAATGTGATTAAAGGCTCTTTTCCTATTCCAAAAGTTTTAGTTTTCGAGGGTAATAGCTACGTATGTTGAAAAAATGAAGATATTAGACTATTTTATGATTGCAAATGGTAAAGAATGTGATTAAAGGCTCTTTTCCTATGTCAAAAGTTTTAGTTTTCGAGGGTAATTGCTACGTATGTTGAAAAAATGAAGATATTAGACTATTTTATGATTGCAAATGGTAAAGAATGTGATTAAAGGCTCTTTTCCTATTTCAAAAGTTTTAGTTTTCGAGGGTAATAGCTACGTATGTTGAAAAAATGAAGATATTAGACTATTTTATGATTGCAAATGGTAAAGAATGTGATTAAAGGCTCTTTTCCTATTTCAAAAGTTTTAGTTTTCGAGGGTAATAGCTATGTCTGTGGAAAAAATGAAGATATTAGACTATTTTATGATTGCAAATGGTAAAGAATGTGATTAAAGGCTCTTTTCCTATTTCAAAAGTTTTAGTTTTCGAGGGTAATAGCTACGTATGTTGAAAAAATGAAGATATTAGACTATTTTATGATTGCAAATGGTAAAGAATGTGATTAAAGGCTCTTTTCCTATTCAAAAGTTTTAGTTTTCGAGGGTAATAGCTACGTATTTTGAAAAAATGAAGATATTAGACTATTTTATGATTGCAAATGGTAAAAAATGTGATTAAAAGCTCTTTTCCTATGTCAAAAGTTTTAGTTTTCGAGGGTAATAGCTACGTATGTTGAAAAATGAAGATATTAGACAATTTTATGATTGCAAATGGTAAAGAATGTGATTAAAGGCTCTTTTCCTATGTCAAAAGTTTTAGTTTTCGAGGGTAATAGCTGCGTATGTTGAAAAAATCAAGATATTAGACTATTTTAAGATTGCAAATGGTAAAGAATGTGATTAAAGGCTCTTTCCCTATTTCAAAAGTTTTAGTTTTCAACGATAATACCTACGTATGTTGAAAAAATGAAGATATTAGACTATTTTATGAGTGCAAATGGTAAAGAATGTGATTAAAAGCTCTTTTTTTCCTATGTCAAAAGTTTTAGTTTTCGAGGGTAATAGCTACGTATGTTGAAAAAATGAAGATATTAGACAATTTTATGATTGCAAATGGTAAAGAATGTTATTGAAGGCTCTTTTCCTATGTCAAAAGTTTTAGTTTTCGAGGGTAATAGCTACGTATGTTGAAAAAATGAAGATATTAGACAATTTTATGATTGCACATGGTAAAGAATGTGATTAAAGGCTCTTTTCCTATTCCAAAAGTTTTAGTTTTCGAGGGTAATAGCTACGTATGTTGAAAAAATGAAGATATTAGACTATTTTATGATTGCAAATGGTAAAGAATGTGATTAAAGGCTCTTTTCCTATGTCAAAAGTTTTAGTTTTCGAGGGTAATAGCTACGTATGTTGAAAAAATGAAGATATTAGACTATTTTATGATTGCAAATGGTAAAGAATGTGATTAAAGGCTCTTTTCCTATTTCAAAAGTTTTAGTTTTCGAGGGTAATAGCTACGTATGTTGAAAAAATGAAGATATTAGACTATTTTATGATTGCAAATGGTAAAGAATGTGATTAAAGGCTCTTTTCCTATTTCAAAAGTTTTAGTTTTCGAGGGTAATAGCTACGTATGTTGAAAAAATGAAGATATTAGACTATTTTATGATTGCAAATGGTAAAGAATGTGATTAAAGGCTCTTTTCCTATGTCAAAAGTTTTAGTTTTCGAGGGTAATAGCTACGTATGTTGAAAAAATGAAGATATTAGACTATTTTATGATTGCAAATGGTAAAGAATGTGATTAAAAGCTCTTTTCCTATGTCAAAAGTTTTAGTTTTCGAGGGTAATAGCTACGTATGTTGAAAAAATGAAGATATTAGACAATTTTATGATTGCAAATGGTAAAGAATGTGATTAAAGGCTCTTTTCCTATTCAAAAGTTTTAGTTTTCGAGGGTAATAGCTACGTATGTTGAAAAAATGAAGATATTAGACTATTTTATGATTGCAAATGGTAAAGAATGTTATTAAAGGCTCTTTTCCTATGTCAAAAGTTTGAGTTTTCGAGGGTAATAGCTTTGTCTGTGGAAAAAATGAAGATATTAGACAATTTTATGATTGCACATGGTAAAGAATGTGATTAAAGGCTCTTTTCCTATTTCAAAAGTTTTAGTTTTCGAGGGTAATAGCTATGTCTGTGGAAAAAATGAAGATATTAGACTATTTTATGATTGCAAATGGTAAAGAATGTGATTAAAGGCTCTTTTCCTATTTCAAAAGTTTTAGTTTTCGAGGGTAATAGCTACGTATGTTGAAAAAATGAAGATATTAGACTATTTTATGATTGCAAATGGTAAAGAATGTGATTAAAGGCTCTTTTCCTATGTCAAAAGTTTTAGTTTTCGAGGGTAATAGCTACGTATGTTGAAAAAATGAAGATATTAGACTATTTTATGATTGCAAATGGTAAAGAATGTGATTAAAGGCTCTTTTCCTATTTCAAAAGTTTTAGTTTTCGAGGGTAATAGCTATGTCTGTGAAAAAATGAAGATATTAGACTATTTTATGATTGCAATGGTAAAGAATGTGATTAAAGGCTCTTTTCCTATTTCAAAAGTTTTAGTTTTCGAGGGTAATAGCTACTTTGTTGAAAAAATGAAGATATTAGACTATTTTATGATTGCAAATGGTAAAGAATGTGATTAAAGGCTCTTTTCCTATTTCAAAAGTTTTAGTTTTCGAGGGTAATAGCTACGTATGTTGAAAAAATCAAGATATTAGACTATTTTATGATTGCAAATGGTAAAGAATGTGATTAAAGGCTCTTTTCCTATTACAAAAGTTTTAGTTTTCGAGGGTAATAGCTACGTATGTTGAAAAAATGAAGATATTAGACTATTTTATGATTGCAAATGGTAAAGAATGTGATTAAAGGCTCTTTTCCATGTCAAAAGTTTTAGTTTTCGAGGGTGATAGCTACGTATGTTGAAAAAATGAAGATATTAGACTATTTTATGATTGCAAATGGTAAAGAATGTGATTAAAAGCTCTTTTCCTATGTCAAAAGTTTTAGTTTTCGAGGGTAATAGCTACGTATGTTGAAAAAATGAAGAAATTAGACTATTTTATGATTGCACATGGTAAAGAATGTGATTAAAGGCTCTTTTCCTATGTCAAAAGTTTTAGTTTTCGAGGGTAATAGCTACGTATGTTGAAAAAATGAAGATATTAGACTATTTTATGATTGCACATGGTAAAGAATGTGATTAAAGGCTCTTTTCCTATGTCAAAAGTTTTAGTTTTCGAGGGTAATAGCTACGTATGTTGAAAAAATGAAGATATTAGACAATTTTATGATTGCACATGGTAAAGAATGTGATTAAAGGCTCTTTTCCTATTTCAAAAGTTTTAGTTTTCGAGGGTAATAGCTACGTATGTTGAAAAAATGAAGATATTAGACTATTTTATGATTGCACATGGTAAAGAATGTGATTAAAGGCTCTTTTCCTATGTCAAAAGTTTTAGTTTTCGAGGGTAATAGCTACGTATGTTGAAAAAATGAAGATATTAGACTATTTTATGATTGCAAATGGTAAAGAATGTGATTAAAGGCTCTTTTCCTATGTCAAAAGTTTTAGTTTTCGAGGGTAATAGCTACGTATGTTGAAAAAATGATGATATTGGACTATTTTATAATTGCACATGGTAAAGAATGTGATTATAGGTTCTTTTCCTATGTCAAAAGTTTTAGTTTTCGAGGGTAATAGCTACGTATGTTGGAAAAAATGAAGATATTAGACTATTTTATGATTGCAATGGTAAAGAATGTGATTAAAGGCTCTTTTCCTATTTCAAAAGTTTTAGTTTTCGAGGGTAATAGCTTTGTCTGTGGAAAAAATGAAGATATTAGACAATTTTATGATTGCAATGGTAAAGAATGTGATTAAAGGCTCTTTTCCTATTTCAAAAGTTTTAGTTTTCGAGGGTAATAGCTACGTATGTTGAAAAAATGAAGATATTAGACAATTTTATGATTGCAAATGGTAAAGAACGTGATTAAAGGCTCTTTTCCTATTTCAAAAGTTTTAGTTTTCGAGGGATATAGCTACGTATGTTGAAAAAATGAAGATATTAGACTATTTTATGATTGCAAATGGTAAAGAATGTGATTAAAGGCTCTTTTCCTATTCAAAAGTTTTAGTTTTCGAGGGTAATAGCTACGTATGTTGAAAAATGAAGATATTAGACTATTTTATGATTGCAAATGGTAAAGAATGTGATTAAAGGCTCTTTTCCTATTTCAAAAGTTTTAGTTTTCGAGGGTAATAGCTAGTATGTTGAAAAAATGAAGATATTAGACTATTTTATGATTGCAAATGGTAAAGAATGTGATTAAAGGCTCTTTTCCTATGTCAAAAGTTTTAGTTTTCGAGGGTAATAGCTACGTATGTTGAAAAAATGAAGATATTAGACTATTTTATGATTGCAAATGGTAAAGAATGTGATTAAAGGCTCTTTTCCTATTTCAAAAGTTTTAGTTTTCGAGGGTAATAGCTATGTCTGTTGGAAAAAATGAAGATATTAGACTATTTTATGATTGCACATGGTAAAGAATATGATTAAAAGGCTCTTTTCCTATTTCAAAAGTTTTAGTTTTCGAGGGTAATAGCTACGTATGTTGAAAAAAATGAAGATATTAGACTATTTTATGATTGCAAATGGTAAAGAATGTGATTAAAGGCTCTTTTCCTATGTCAAAAGTTTTAGTTTTCGAGGGTAATAGCTACGTATGTTGAAAAAATGAAAATATTAGACTATTTTATGATTGCAAATGGTAAAGAATGTGATTAAAGGCTCTTTTCCTATTTCAAAAGTTTTAGTTTTCGAGGGTAATAGCTATGTCTGTGGAAAAAATGAAGATATTAGACTATTTTATGATTGCAATGGTAAAGAATGTGATTAAAGGGCTCTTTTCCTATTTCAAAAGTTTTAGTTTTCGAGGGTAATATACTTTGTCTGTGGAAAAAATGAAGATATTAGACAATTTTATGATTGCAAATGGTAAAGAATGTGATTAAAGGCTCTTATCGTATTTCAAAAGTTTTAGTTTTCGAGGGGATATAGCTACGTATGTTGAAAAAATCAAGATATTAGACTATTTTATGATTGCAAATGGTAAAGAATGTGATTAAAGGCTCTTTTTCCTATTACAAAAGTTTTGGTTTTCAAGGGTAATAGCTACGTATGTTGAAAAAATGAAGATATTAGACTATTTTATGATTGCAAATGGTAAAGAATGTGATTAAAGGCTCTTTTCCAATGTCAAAAGTTTTAGTTTTCGAGGGTGATAGCTACGTATGTTGAAAAAATGAAGATATTAGACAATTTTATGATTGCAAATGGTAAAGAATGTGATTAAAGGGCTCTTTTCCTATTTTCAAAAGTTTTTAGTTTTCGAGGGTAATAGCTTCGTATGTTGAAAAAATGAAGATATTAGACTATTTTATGATTGCACATGGTAAAAGAATGTGATTAAAAGCTCTTTTCCTATGTCAAAAGTTTTAGTTTTCGAGGGTAATAGCTACGTATGTTGAAAAAATGAAGATATTAGACTATTTTATGATTGCAAATGGTAAAGAATGTGATTAAAGGCTCTTTTCCTATGTCAAAAGTTTTAGTTTTCGAGGGTAATAGCTACGTATGTTGAAAAAATGAAGATATTAGACTATTTTATGATTGCAAATGGTAAAGAATGTGATTAAAGCTCTTTTCCTATTTCAAAAGTTTTAGTTTTCGAGGGTAATAGCTACGTATGTTGAAAAAATGAAGATATTAGACTATTTTATGATTGCAATGGTAAAGAATGTGATTAAAGGCTCTTTTCCTATGTCAAAAGTTTTAGTTTTCGAGGGTAATAGCTACGTATGTTGAAAAAATGAAGATATTAGACTATTTTATGATTGCAAATGGTAAAGAATGTGATTAAAGGCTCTTTTCCTATTTCAAAAGTTTTAGTTTTCGAGGGTAATAGCTACGTATGTTGAAAAAAATGAAGATATTAGACTATTTTATGATTGCAAATGGTAAAGAATGTGATTAAAGGCTCTTTTCCTATTTCAAAAGTTTTAGTTTTCGAGGGTAATAGCTACGTATGTTGAAAAAAATGAAGATATTAGACTATTTTATGATTGCAAATGGTAAAGAATGTGATTAAAGGCTCTTTTCCTATGTCAAAAGTTTTAGTTTTCGAGGGTAATAGCTACGTATGTTTGAAAAAAATGAAGATATTAGACAATTTTATGATTGCAAATGGTAAAGAATGTGATTAAAGGCTCTTTTCCTATTCAAAAGTTTTAGTTTTCGAGGGTAATAGCTACGTATGTTGAAAAATGAAGATATTAGACAATTTTATGATTGCAAATGGTAAAGAATGTGATTAAAGGCTCTTTTCCTATTCAAAAGTTTTAGTTTTCGAGGGTAATAGCTACGTATGTTGAAAAAATGAAGATATTAGACTATTTTATGATTGCAAATGGTAAAGAATGTGATTAAAGGCTCTTTTCCTATGTCAAAAGTTTTAGTTTTCGAGGGTAATAGCTTTGTCTGTGGAAAAAATGAAGATATTAGACAATTTTATGATTGCACATGGTAAAGAATGTGATTAAAGGCTCTTTTTCCTATTTCAAAAGTTTTAGTTTTCGAGGGTAATAGCTATGTCTGTGGAAAAAATGAAGATATTAGACTATTTTATGATTGCAAAATGGTAAAGAATGTGATTAAAAGGCTCTTTTCCTATTTCAAAAGTTTTAGTTTTCGAGGGTAATAGCTACGTATGTTGAAAAAATGAAGATATTAGGACTATTTTATGATTGCAAATGGTAAAGAATGTGATTAAAGGCTCTTTTCCTATGTCAAAAGTTTTAGTTTTCGAGGGTAATAGCTACGTATGTTGAAAAAATGAAAATATTAGACTATTTTATGATTGCAAATGGTAAAGAATGTGATTAAAGGCTCTTTTCCTATTTCAAAAGTTTTAGTTTTCGAGGGTAATAGCTATGTCCTGTGGAAAAAATGAAGATATTAGGACTATTTTATGATTGCAATGGTAAGAATGTGATTAAAGGCTCTTTTCCTATTTTCAAAAGTTTTAGTTTTCGAGGGTAATATACTTTGTCTGTGGAAAAAATGAAGATATTAGACAATTTTATGATTGCAAATGGTAAAGAATGTGATTAAAGGCTCTTATCGTATTTCAAAAGTTTTAGTTTTCGAGGGATATAGCTACGTATGTTGAAAAAATCAAGATGTTAGACTATTTTTATGATTGCAAAATGGTAAAGAATGTGATTAAAGGCTCTTTTTCCTATTACAAAGTTTTGGTTTTCAAGGGTAATAGCTACGTATGTTGAAAAAATGAAGATATTAGACTATTTTATGATTGCAAATGATAAAGAATGTGATTAAAGGCTCTTTTCCAATGTCATAAGTTTTAGTTTTCGAGGGGTGATAGCTACGTATGTTGAAAAAATGAAGATATTAGACAATTTTATGATTGCAAATGGTAAAGAATGTGATTAAAAGCTCTTTTCCTATGTCAAAAGTTTTTAGTTTTTCGAGGGTAATAGCTACGTATGTTGAAAAAATGAAGAAAATTAGACTATTTTATGATTGCACATGGTAAAGAATGTGATTAAAAGCTCTTTTCCTATGTCAAAAGTTTTAGTTTTCGAGGGTAATAGCTACGTATGTTGAAAAAATGAAGAAATTAGACTATTTTATGATTGCACATGGTAAAGAATGTGATTAAAAAGCTCTTTTCCTATGTCAAAAGTTTTAGTTTTCGAGGGTAATAGCTACGTATGTTGAAAAAATGAAGATATTAGACAATTTTATGATTGCACATCGTAAAGAATGTGATTAAAGTCTCTTTTCCTATTTCAAAAGTTTTAGTTTTCGAGGGTAAATAGCTACGTATGTTGAAAAAAATTAAGATATTAGACAATTTTATGATTGCACATGGTAAAGAATGTGATTAAAGGCTCTTTTCCTATGTCAAAAGTTTAGTTTTCGAGGGTAATAGCTACGTATGTTGAAAAAATGAAGATATTAGACTATTTTTATGATTGCAAATGGTAAAGAATGTGATTAAAGGCTCTTTTCCTATGTCAAAAGTTTTAGTTTTCGAGGGTAATAGCTACGTATGTTGAAAAAAATGAAGATATTAGACTATTTTATGATTGCAAATGGTAAAGAATGTGATTAAAGGCTCTTTTTCCTATGTCAAAAGTTTTAGTTTTCGAGGGTAATAGCTACGTATGTTGGGAAAAATGAAGATATTAGACTATTTTATGATTGCAAAATGGTAAAGAATGTGATTAAAGGCTATTTTACTATTTCAAAAGTTTTTAGTGTTCGAGGGTAATAGCTTTGTCTGTGGAGAAAATGAAGATATTAGACAATTTTATGATTGCACATGGTAAAGAATGTGATTAAAGGCACTTTTCCTATTTCAAAAGTTTTAGTTTTCGAGGGTAATATACTTTGTCTGTGGAAAAAAATGAAGATATTAGACAATTTTATGATTGCAAATGGTAAAAGAATGTGATTAAAGGCTCTTATCGTATTTCAAAAGTTTTAGTTTTCGAGGGATATAGCTACGTATGTTGAAAAAATGAAGATATAAGACTATTTTATGATTGCAACTGGAAAAGAATGTGATTAAAGGCTCTTTTCCTATTTCAAAAGTTTTAGTTTTCGAGGGTAATAGCTATGTCTGTTAGGAAAAATGAAGATATTAGACTATTTTATGATTTCACATGGTAAAGAATGTGATTAAAGCTCTTTTCCTATTTCAAAAGTTTTAGTTTTCGAGGGTAACAGCTAGGCATGTTGAAAAAATGAAGATATTAGACTATTTTATAATTGAAAATGGTAAAGAATGTGAATTAAAGGCTCTTTTCCTATGTCAAAAGTTTTAGTTTTCGTGGGTAATAGCTACGTATGTTGAAAAAATTAAGATATTAGACTATTTTATGATTGCAAATGGTAAAGAATGTGATTAAAGGCTCTTTTCCTATTTCAAAAGTTTTAGTTTTCGAGGGTAATAGCTATGTCTGTTGGAAAAATGAAGATATTAGACTATTTTTATGATTGCACATGGTAAAGAATATGATTATTGGCTCTTTTCCTATTTCAAAAGATTTAGTTTTCGAGGGTAACAGCTACGTATGTTGAAAAAATGAAGATATGAGGACTATTTTATGATTGCAAATGGTAAAGAATGTTATTAAAGGCTCTTTTCCTATGTCAAAAGTTTTTAGTTTTTCGAGGGTAATAGCTACGTATGTTGAAAAAATGAAAATATTAGACTATTTTATGATTGCAAATGGTAAAGAATGTGATTAAAGGCTCTTTTCCTATTTCAAAAGTTTTAGTTTTCGAGGGTAATAGCTATGTCTGTGAAAAAATGAAGATATTAGACTATTTTATGATTGCAATGGTAAAGAATGTGATTAAAGGCTCTTTTCCTATTTCAAAAGTTTTAGTTTTCGTGGGTAAATATACTTTGTCTGTGGAAAAAATGAAGATATTAGACAATTTTATGATTGCAAATGGTAAAGAATGTGATTAAAGGCTCTTATCGTATTTCAAAAGTTTTAGTTTTCGAGGGATATAGCTACGTATGTTGAAAAAAATCAAGATATTAGGGACTATTTTATGATTGCAAATGGTAAAGAATGTGATTAAAGGCTCTTTTCCTATTACAAAAGTTTTGGTTTTCAAGGGTAATAGCTACGTATGTTGAAAAAAATGAAGATATTAGACTATTTTATGATTGCAAATGGTAAAGAATGTGATTAAAGGCTCTTTTCCAATGTCAAAAAGTTTTAGTTTTCGAGGGTGATAGCTACGTATGTTGAAAAAATGAAGATATTAGACAATTTTATGATTGCAAATGGTAAAGAATGTGATTAAAGGCTCTTTTTCCTTTTTCGAAAAGTTTTAGGTTTTCAAGGGTAATAGCTTCGTATGTTGAAAAAATGAAGATATTAGACTATTTTTATGATTGCACATGGTAAAGAATGTGATTAAAAAGCTCTTTTCCTATGTCAAATGTTCTAGTTTTCGAGGGTAATAGCTACGTATGTTGAAAAAAAATGAAGATATTAGACTATTTTATGATTGCACATGGTAAAGAATGTGATTTAAAAGCTCTTTTCCTATGTCAAAAGTTTTTAGTTTTCGAGGGTAATAGCTTACGTATGTTGAATAAATGAAGATATTAGACAATTTTATGATTGCACATCGTAAAGAATGTGATTAAAGTCTCTTTTTCCTATTTCAAAAGTTTTTAGTTTTCGAGGGTAATAGCTACGTATGTTGAAAAAATTAAGAT
This sequence comes from Artemia franciscana, assembly GCF_032884065.1. Lineage (NCBI taxonomy): Eukaryota > Metazoa > Arthropoda > Branchiopoda > Anostraca > Artemiidae > Artemia > Artemia franciscana. The sequence goes on from NW_027064402.1 coordinate 23,316, forward strand.
ATTAGACAATTTTTATGATTGCACATGGTAAAGAATGTGATTAAAAGGCTCTTTTCCTATGTCAAAAGTTTTAGTTTTCGAGGGTAATAGCTACGTATGTTGAAAAAATGAAGATATTAGACTATTTTTATGATTGCAAATGGTAAAGAATGTGATTAAAGGCTCTTTTCCTATGTCAAAAGTTTTAGTTTTCGAGGGTAATAGCTACGTATGTTGAAAAAATGAAGATATTAGGACTATTTTATGATTGCAAATGGTAAAGAATGTGATTAAAGGCTCTTTTCCTATGTCAAAAGTTTTAGTTTTCGAGGGTAATAGCTACGTATGTTGGAAAAATGAAGATATTAGACTATTTTATGATTGCAAATGGTAAAGAATGTGATTAAAGGCTATTTTACTATTTCAAAAGTTTTAGTGTTCGAGGGTAAATAGCTTTTGTCTGTGGAGAAAATGAAGATATTAGACAATTTTATGATTTGCACATGGTAAAGAATGTGATTAAAGGCACTTTTCCTATTTCAAAAGTTTTAGTTTTCGAGGGTAATATACTTTGTCTGTGGAAAAAAATGAAGATATTAGACAATTTTATGATTGCAAATGGTAAAGAATGTGATTAAAGGCTCTTATCGTATTTCAAAAGTTTTAGTTTTCGAGGGATATAGCTACGTATGTTGAAAAAATGAAGATATTAGACTATTTTATGATTGCAAATGGTAAAGAATGTGATTAAAGGCTCTTTTCCTATTTCAAAAGTTTTAGTTTTTCGAGGGTAATAGCTATGTCTGTTAGAAAAATGAAGATATTAGACTATTTTATGATTTCACATGGTAAAGAATGTGATTAAAGGCTCTTTTCCTATTTCAAAAGTTTTAGTTTTCGAGGGTAACAGCTAGGCATGTTGAAAAAATGAAGATATTAGACTATTTTATAATTGAAAATGGTAAAGAATGTGATTAAAGGCTCTTTTCCTATGTCAAAAAGTTTTAGTTTTCGTGGGTAATAACTACGTATGTTGAAAAAATTAAGATATTAGACTATTTTATGATTGCAAATGGTAAAGAATGTGATTAAAGGCTCTTTTCCTATTTCAAAAGTTTTAGTTTTCGAGGGTAATAGCTATGTCTGTTTGAAAAAATGAAGATATTAGACTATTTTATGATTGCACATGGTAAAGAATGTGATTATTGGCTCTTTTCCTATTTCAAAAAGATTTAGTTTTCGAGGGTAACAGCTACGTATGTTGAAAAAATGAAGATATTAGGGACTATTTTATAATTGAAAATGGTAAAGAATGTGATTAAAGGCTCTTTTCTTATGTCAAAAGTTTTAGTTTTCGAGGGTAATAGCTACGTATGTTGAAAAAATGAAAATATTAGACTATTTTATGATTGCAAATGGTAAAGAATGTGATTAAAGGCTCTTTTCCTATTTCAAAAGTTTTAGTTTTTGAGGGTAATAGCTATATCTGTGAAAAAATGAAAATATTAGGACTATTTTATGATTGCACATGGTAAAGAATGTGATTAAAGGCTCTTTTCCTATTTCAAAAGTTTTAGTTTTCGAGGGTAATAGCTACGTATGTTGAAAAAAATGAAGATATTAGACTATTTTATGATTGCAAATGGTAAAGAATGTGATTAAAGGCTCTTTTCCTATGTCAAAAGTTTTAGTTTTCGAGGGTAATAGCTATGTATGTTGAAAAAATGAAGATATTAGACTATTTTATGATTGCAAATGGTAAAGAATGTGATTGAAGGCTCTTTTCCTATTTCAAAAGTTTTAGTTTTTGAGGGTAATAGCTATATCTGTGAAAAAAATGAAAAATATTAGACTATTTTTATGATTGCATATGGTAAAGAATGTGATTAAAGGCTCTTTTCCTATGTCAAAAGTTTTAGTTTTCGAGGGTAATAGCTATGTCTGTGGAAAAAATGAAGATATTAGACTATTTTATGATTGCACATGGTAAAGAATGTGATTAAAGGCTCTTTTCCTATTTGAAAAGTTTTAGTTTTTCAAGGGTAATAGCTTACGTATGTTGAAAAAATGAAGATATTAGACTATTTTATGATTGCACATGGTAAAGAATGTGATTAAAAAGCTCTTTTCCTATGCCAAAAGTTTTAGTTTTCGAGGGTAATAGCTACGTATGTTGAAAAAATGAAGATATTAGACTATTTTTATGATTGCACATGGTAAAGAATGTGATTAAAAGCTCTTTTCCTATGTCAAAAGTTTTAGTTTTCGAGGGTAATAGCTACGTATGTTGAAAAAATGAAGATATTAGACAATTTTATGATTGCACATCGTAAAGAATGTGATTAAAGTCTCTTTTTCCTATTTCAAAAGTTTTAGTTTTCGAGGGTAATAGCTACGTATGTTGAAAAAATTAAGATATTAGACAATTTTATGATTGCACATGGTAAAGAATGTGATTAAAGGCTCTGTCCTATGTCAAAAGTTTTAGTTTTCGAGGGTAATAGCTACTTATGTTGAAAAAATGAAGATATTAGACTATTTTATGATTGCAAAATGGTAAAAGAATGTCATTAAAGGCTCTTTTCCTATGTCAAAAGTTTTAGTTTTCGAGGGTAATAGCTACGTATGTTGAAAAAATGAAGATATTAGACTATTTTATGATTGCAAATGGTAAAGAATGTGATTAAAGGCTCTTTTCCTATGTCAAAAGTTTTAGTTTTCGAGGGTAATAGCTACGTATGTTGGAAAAATGAAGATATTAGACTATTTTATGATTGCAAATGGTAAAGAATGTGATTAAAGGCTATTTTACTATTTCAAAAGTTTTAGTGTTCGAGGGTAATAGCTTTGTCTGTGGAGAAAATGAAGATATTAGACAATTTTATGATTGCACATGTAAAGAATGTGATTAAAGGCACTTTTCCTATTTCAAAAGTTTTAGTTTTCGAGGGTAATATACTTTGTCTGTGGAAAAAAATGAAGATATTAGACAATTTTATGATTGCAAATGGTAAAGAATGTGATTAAAGGCTCTTATCGTATTTTCAAAAGTTTTAGTTTTCGAGGGATATAGCTACGTATGTTGAAAAAATGAAGATATTAGACTATTTTATGATTGCAAATGGTAAAGAATGTGATTAAAGGCTCTTTTCCTATTTCAAAAAGTT
>NW_027064403.1:0-21273 GCF_032884065.1 Artemia franciscana
AAGTTGGGAACGTATAAACTGTGTGGCGTCTATTAGTGCATGAGCAGTTGAAAATTTGGCACGGAAGCCATATTGATGAGGAGAAATCAACGAATCTGATGAATGATTCCCAAATACAAAGGGAGAAAGACGTCGGAATATAATTCTCTCGAGCACCTTAGATATAACTGGGAGAAGTGAGATTGGACGATAATTACTTATCTCAGACGGATCGCCTTTTTTATGAATCGGGATAACAATTGCTGATTTAAATATTTCTGGGAAGACTCCATTGGTCATAGACAGGTTTGCTATGTGCACAATGGGTTCACAAATATAGGAAGATACGGTCCTAAGAAGCTTATTACTTATGCCAAAGAAGTCAGGTGTACTACTATTAGAGAGAGATTCGATAACTTGAAGCACCTCTTTGCGATCAGTTGGAGAGAAAAACATGGATCTGGGATTCTTAATAGGGTGTACTGATTGTGAGAAGGAACAGGAGTTAGCATTTGGAATATTAGTGAAATAATTATTAAAAGCATCCGGTACTAAAATTGGGTCAATTAATCTGCCACTGATGTCCCTAAGGTTAATAGGAACAGATCTTGAATTCCTTTTTTTTGAAAGGATTTCATTTATTGTAGACCAAATTTTTTGCAAGTTCCCTTTGCAGTGAGAGATTTTTGAATAATAATAATTTTTCTTTGCTTCCCGGATGAGTTTGGTATATATGTTTTTGTATTTTTTATAATTATTCAGGTCAATAACGCTACTGGTTTGCAAGCTAACTTATATAGGTCATTTTTTCGGTATGAAGAGATTATCAGGCTATTTGACATCCAGGGGCGTATATGGGTAGTTTTTCGGTTCGATTTACGAACTGGAAAGGTTGAACTAATAAGATCACTCAATCCCTGTGTAAAACTACTTGTGGCTGAATTAACATCCTGACAATCCAAAGTCTTGGACCAGTCGAAGGATTTCAAACAATCCTTGAACCGGTTCATATTCACAGTATTATATATTCTATTAGACGTAGGGGTATTAGTTCTACGGGGTTGAGTAGCTGATAGGGAGGGTAAGGAAAGATAGATTGGAAAGTGATCTGACAGGTCAGAAAATATTATTTTGGAGGACAGGTGGTTTCCCAGGGAAGTGGATACAAAAATGTTATCAATTAAAGTAGCGGTAGACCTCATGGGATCAACTCTAGTAGGAAAAGGATTGTGGGAAGAAGACCACTTGAGGTAAATGTTTCAAAGAAGGTATCACTATCATTGTTATTGCTAACATTTAATAAATTACAATTGAAGTCCCCAAAAACTATTGCCTTCTTTTGTGGTAAATTAATAAAACTAGAAAATCATCAAACTGATTACAAAAGAAAGGTGTCGGAAATGAGGGTGGTTTATAAAATAACGAAAAAATAAAAGAATTCTCGTCTACACTTATGTCGACGATTATTGAATAAACGCATCTATTATTTATAGGTTGCGAGAACAAGAATTCACAATCTAATAGTCTGGTGAATTTTAGACTTGATCGGATGTAAAGAGAAATGCCACCAGAGGACTTGGTTAATTTTCTTTCAATATGAATAGCTTGAAAGCCAGTGAGGGAAAATTCATTAGTATCATCAATTTCTGAAAGCCACGTCTCCGTTATTCCAATTAGGTCGAAGGGGCAGTAACCATTTGTTAAAATTAAATCTTTAAAATTAGCCATTTATCCCGTATGCTTCTGATATTAAAGCAAATTACATTAAGTTTGGTCTCTTCCATTAGCTTAGGTTTCACATTTTTCACAAAATCAAAAGTGTCGAGATATTTACAGTTAATTTGGTTTAAAGGGCTATCGGGGCTAGCTAAGGTGTTGGTGGACAGATTATTTTGGTCATCGTAATAATTAAAAAACAACATTATTGCACAGTGACAAATTATTAAGAAACGTAAAATCTTGTAAAGTACTTGTACTTGTGTTTGTTTGACTGTTCATTTCTTAAGCAGTAGTTTCTGTGCTTCTGGACATTTATACGAATAACAGGGGTGGTCGGAGGAGCCACAGAGAGCACATTTCATGACAAGTTGACATGGGTTTTCTTTGGAGTTCTGGTGGTCACCAGCGCATTTAGAGCATCTCGGGGAAGCTTTACAGTTATTTGCAGTATGGCCGTAGCACTGGCATTTGTAGCACTGGGTAGGCAAAAACTTGTACTCAGTTATAGGTAGACGCTCGTAACCAATAACAAGGGGATTCTCAGTGGCATAGTTTAGGTGGTCACGTGACTCAAACTTTAATCGAAAAGACCTCGTACTTCCTAACTGAACAACTTCTATACAGTTATTAGCGAGATCGCATAGGTCACTTTTAGATGTTCCGTCAGGCACTCGGCGTACTATACCGAAAAAGGCAGGACTCTTCACTTTAGCATTAATGGATTGGTCTCCTTTGCTTAATGCATCTGCCAAAGTGTTGGCGGCACCCTTGTCCGACAGAACTACTTGCCATGCATCCCTCCTAGGCCTCAAAACAACTATGCTTGAACTGACACCCCCCACAAGCTTTATCCAGGAAATCTTTTCGAGCGTCAGGATTATTCAAGTTTTTTGGTGGATTTTTCACAATAACTGAATAGGACGGTTTTGCGGGTGGGGGAGGTTTCATATCAGGAATAGTTTGCACAACTGACCTTGCTTTATGGTGCTCAGCGAAGCTTTTAAATTCCATGTAGAGTTCATTAACCTTTCGAGTTAACGTAGCTGTTGTCTCCCCTGGCACACATGGGACCTGATCTGGCTCGAAAATCAGATACTGAGGTAGGCTGATCTTTTTCTCATCACAAAGATCAAAGGCTCGAACCATATCACTAACATTATCAGTCACTTTGGGGCGCTCAGTTACCCTAGTAGTAGAGGCGTCAGCCCACAAAATCTTCTTTGCTTCAATTAACATATCTCCTTTGAAAAAATCGCAAGCAATTTTTACAATATTATCAGCTGAACAACCTGCATTTCTAGCCCGTGAAATGAAATTCAACACGGGATTCAAGACAAGTCTTTCACCTGGCATCATCCGGTGAAATGATCAAATTTCATCAAAATTCGTGGGCGGGGCCACAATAGTTGTCAGTAAAAGCAATAGCAAATCAGGTAGCAATACTCACAAGATATATATTCAGAAGTTGCGTACACAATTTTAATTATCCAAAATCCAATTATTCAAAGCAAATTGTTCACAGCACGTTACACAACTTAAATAGTTGCGTACACGATTTTAATTATCCAATTATCAAAAGCAAATTGTTCACAGCTCTATATAGCATTGTACACAAATTCAATAGTTGCGCAATGAAATAAATATCCAAACAATAATCCTCTGTAAGTTAACCAACCAATATAAACTGGTTTTCATCCATATAGGTCAAAGACTGAATGAAGACTGAATGAAGATTACCATGTGCAATCATAAAATAGTCTAATATCTTCATTTTTCCATCATACGTAGCTATTATACTCGAAAACGAAAACTTTTGAAATAGGAAAAGAGCCATTAATCACATTCTTTACCATTTGCAATCATAAAATAGACTAATATCTTCATTTATTCAACGTACGTAGCTATTACCCTCGAAAACTAAAACTTTTGAAATAGGAAAAGAGCCTTTAAGCACTTTCTTTACCATGTGCAATCATAAAATAGTCTAATATCTTCATTTTTCCAACATACGTAGCTATTACCCTCAAAAACTTAAACTTTTGAAATAGGAAAAGAGCCTTTAATCACATTCTTTACCATGTGCAATCATAAAATAGTCTAATATCTTCATTTTTTCAACATACGTAGCTATTACCCTCGAAAACTTAAACTTTTGAAATAGGAAAAGAGCCTTTAATCACATTCTTTACCATGTGCATTCATAAAATAATCTAATATCTTCATTTTTTCAACATACGTAGCTATTACCCTCGAAAACTAAAACTTTTGACATAGGAAAAGAGCCTTTAATCACATTCTTTACCATTTGCAATCATAAAATAGTCTAATATATTCATTTTTTCAACATACGTAGCTATTACCCTCGAAAACTAAAACTTTTGACATAGGAAAAGAGCCTTTAATCACATTCTTTACCATGTGCAATCATAAAATAGTCTAATATCTTCATTTTTCCAACATACGTAGCTATTACCCTCGAAAACGAAAACTTTTGAAATAGGAAAAGAGCCTTTAATCACATTCATTACCATTTGCAATCATAAAATAGTCTAATATCTTCATTTTTTCAATATACGTAGCTATTACCCTCGAAAACTAAAACTTTTGCCATAGGAAAAGAGCCTTTAAACACATTCTTTACCATTTGCAATCATAAAATAGTCTAATATCTTCATTTTTTCAACATACGTAGCTATTACCCTCGAAAACTAAAAGTTTTGCCATAGGAAAAGAGCCTTTAAGCACATTCTTTACCATTTGCAATCATAAAATAGTCTAATATTTCCATTTTTTCAACATACTGAGCTATTACCCTTGAAAACTAAAACTTTTGCCATAGAAAAAGAGCCTTTAATCACATTCTTTACCATTAAAATCATGAAATAGTCTAATATCTTCATTTTTTCAACATACGTAGCTATTACCCTCGAAAACTAAAACTTTTGACATAGGAAAAGAGCCTTTAATCACATTCTTTACCATTTGCAATCATAAAATAGTCTAATATCTTCATTTTTTCAACATACGTAGCTATTACCCTCGAAAACTAAAACTTTTGACATGGGAAAAGAGCCTTTAATCACATTCTTTACCATTTGCAATCATAAAATAGTCTGATATCTTCATTTTTTTAACATACGTAGCTATTACCCTCGAAAACTAAAACTTTTGACATAGGAAAAGAGCCTTTAATCACTTTCTTTACCATGTGCAATCATAAAATAGTCTAATATCTTCATTTTCCCAACATACGTAGCTATTACCCTCGAAAACTAAAACTTTTGACATAGGAAAAGAGCCTTTAATCACATTCTTTACCATTTGCAATCATAAAATAGTCTAATATCTTCATTTTTTCAACATAGGTAGCTATTACCCTCGAAAACTAAAACTTTTGACATAGGAAAAGAGCCTTTAAATCACATTCTTTACCATGTGCAATCATAAAATAGTCTAATATCTTCATTTTTCCAACATACGTAGCTATTACCCTCGAAAACGAAAACTTTTGAAATAGGAAAAGAGCCTTTAATCACATTCATTACCATTTGCAATCATAAAATAGTCTAATATCTTCATTTTTTCAACATACGTAGCTATTACCCTCGAAAACTAAAACTTTTGACATAGGAAAAGAGCCTTTAATCACATTCTTACCATGTGCAATCATAAAATAGTCTAATATCTTCATTTTTTCAACATACGTAGCTATTACCCCTCGAAAACTAAAACTTTTGAAATAGGAAAAAGAGCCTTTAAGCACTTTCTTTACCATGTGCAATCATAAAATAGTCTAATATCTTCATTTTTCCAACATACGTAGCTATTACCCTCGAAAACTTAAACTTTTAAAATAGGAAAAGAGCCTTTAATCACATTCTTTACCATGTGCAATCATAAAATAGTCTAATATCTTCATTTATTCAACATACGTAGCTATTACCCTCGAAAACTTAAACTTTTGAAATAGAAAAAGAGCCTTTAATCACATTCTTTACCATGTGCAATCATAAAATAGTCTAATATCTTCATTTTTTCAACATACGTAGCTATTACCCTCGAAAACTAAAACTTTTGACATAGGAAAAGAGCCTTTAATCACATTCTTTACCATTTGCAATCATAAAATAGTCTAATATATTCATTTTTTCAACATACGTAGCTATTACCCACGAAAACTAAAACTTTTGACATAGGAAAAGAGCCTTTAATCACATTCTTTACCATGTGCAATCATAAAATAGTCTAATATCTTCATTTTTCCAACATACGTAGCTATTATCCTCGAAAACGAAAACTTTTGAAATAGGAAAAGAACCTTTAATCACATTCATTACCATTTGCAATCATAAAATAGTCTAATATCTTCATTTTTTCAATATACGTAGCTATTACCCTCGAAAACTAAAACTTTTGCCTTAGGAAAAGAGCCTTTAAGCACATTCTTTACCATTTGCGATCATAAAATAGTCTAATATCGTCATTTTTTCAACATACGTAGCTATTACCCTCGAAAACTAAAACTTCTGCCATAGGAAAAGAGCCTTTAAGCACATTCTTTACCATTTGCAATCATAAAATAGTCTAATATCTCCATTTTTTCAACATACGTAGCTATTACCCTCGAAAACTAAAACTTTTGCCATAGAAAAAGAGCCTTTAATCACATTCTTTACCATTAAAATCATAAAATAGTCTAATATCTTCATTTTTTCAACATACGTAGCTATTACCCTCGAAAACTAAAACTTTTGACATAGGAAAAGAGCCTTTAGTCACATTCTTTACCATTTGCAATCATAAAATAGTCTAATATCTTCATATTTTCAACATACGTAGCTATTACCCTCGAAAACTAAAACTTTTGCCATAGGAAAAGAGCCTTTAAGCACATTCTTTACCATTTGCAATCATAAAATAGTCTAATATCTTCATTTTTTCAACATACGTAGCTATTACCCTCGAAAACTAAAACTTTTGACGTAGGAAAAGAGCCTTTAATCACTTTCTTTACCATGTGCAATCATAAAATAGTCTAATATCTTCATTTTTCCAACATACGTAGCTATTACCCTCGAAAACTAAAACTTTTGACATAGGAAAAGAGCCTTTAATCACATTCTTTACCATTTGCAATCATAAAATAGTCTGATATCTTCATTTTTTCAACATACGTAGCTGTTACCCTCGAAAACTAAAACTTTTGACATAGGAAAAGAGCCTTTAATCACATTCTTTACCATGTGCAATCATAAAATAGTCTAATATCTTCATTTTTCCAACATACGTAGCTATTACCCTCGAAAACGAAAACTTTTGAAATAGGAAAAGAGCCTTTAATCACATTCTTCTTCATTTTTCCAACATACGTAGCTATTACCCTCGAAAACTAAAACTTTTGCCATAGGAAAAGAGCCTTTAAGCACATTCTTTACCATGTGCAATCATAAAATAGTCTAATATCTTCATTTTTTCAACATACGTAGCGATTACCCTCGAGAACTAAATCTTTTGACATAGGAAAAGAGCCTTTAATCACATTCTTTACCATGTGCAATCATAAAATAGTCTAATATCTTCATTTTTCCAACATACGTAGCTATTACCCTCAAAAACTAAAACTTTTGCCATAGGAAAAGAGCCTTTAAGCACATTCTTTACCATTTGCAATTATAAAATAGTCTAATATCTTCATTTTTTCAACATACGTAGCTATTACCCTCGAAAACTAAAACTTTTGACATAGGAAAAGAGCCTTTAATCACATTCGTTACCATTTGCAATTATAAAATAGTCTAATATCTTCATTTTTTCCAACATACGTAGCTATTACCCTCGAAAACTAAAACTTTTGACATAGGAAAAGAGCCTTTAATCACATTCTTTACCATTTGCAATCATAAAATAGTCTAATATCTTCATTTTTTCAACCCACGTAGCTATTACCCTCGAAAACCTAAAACTTTTGACATAGGAAAAGAGCCTTTAATCACATCTTTACCATTTGCAATCATAAAATAGTCTAATATCTTCATTTTTTCAACATATGTAGCTATTACCCTCGAAAACTAAAACTTTTGACATAGGAAAAGAGCCTTTAATCACTTTCTTTACCATGTGCAATCATAAAATAGTCTAATATCTTCATTTTTCCAACATACTTAGCTATTACCCTCGAAAACTAAAACTTTTGACATAGGAAAAGAGCCTTTAATCACATTCTTCTTCATTTTTCCAACATACGTAGCTATTACCCTCGAAAACTAAAACTTTTGCCATAGGAAAAGAGCCTTTAAGCACATTCTTTACCATGTGCAATCATAAAATAGTCTAATATCTTCATTTTTTCAACATACGTAGCTATTACCCTCGAAAACTAAAACTTTTGCCATAGGAAAAGAGCCTTTAAGCACATTCTTTACCATTTGCAATCATAAAATAGTCTAATATCTCCATTTTTTCAACATACGTAGCTATTACCCTCGAAAACTAAAACTTTTGCCATAGAAAAAGAGCCTTTAATCAAATTCTTTACCATTAAAATCATAAAATAGTCTAATATCTTTATTTTTTCAACATACGTAGCTATTACCCTCGAAAACTAAAACTTTTGACATAGGAAAAGAGCCTTTAATCACATTCTTTACCATTTGCAATCATAAAATAGTCTAATATCTTCATTTTTTCAACATACGTAGCTATTACCCTCGAAAACTAAAACTTTTGACATAGGAAAAGAGTCTTTAATCACATTCTTTACCATTTGCAATCATAAAATAGTCTAATATCTTCATTTTTTTAACATACGTAGCTATTACCCTCGAAAACTAAAACTTTTGACATAGGAAAAGAGCCTTTAATCACTTTTTTTACCATGTGCAATCATAAAATAGTCTAATATCTTCATTTTTCCAACATACGTAGCTATTACCCTCGAAAACTAAAACTTTTGACATAGGAAAAGAGCCTTTAATCACATTCTTTACCATTTGCAATCATAAAATAGTCTAATATCTCATTTTTTCAACATACGTAGCTATTACCCTCGAAAACTAAAACTTTTGACATAGGAAAAGAGCCTTTAATCACATTCTTTACCATGTGCAATCATAAAATAGTCAAATATCTTCATTTTTCCAACATACGTAGCTATTACCCTCGAAAACGAAAACTTTTGAAATAGGAAAAGAGCCTTTAATCACATTCATTACCACTTGCAATCATAAAATAGTCTAATATCTTCATTTTTTCAACATACGTAGCTATTACCCTCGAAAACTAAAACTTTTGCCATAGGAAAAGAGCCTTTAAGCACATTCTTTACCATTTGCAATCATAAAATAGTCTAATATCTTCATTTTTTCAACATACGTAGCTATTACCCTCGAAAACTAAAACTTTTGCCATAGGAAAAGAGCCTTTAAGCACATTCTTTACCATTTGCAATCATAAAATAGTCTAATATCTTCATTTTTTCAACAAACGTAGCTATTACCCTCTAAAACTAAAACTTTTGACGTAGGAAAAGAGCCTTTAATCACTTTCTTTACCATGTGCAATCATAAAATAGTCTAATATCTTCATTTTTCCAACATACGTAGCTATTACCCTCGAAAACTAAAACTTTTGACATAGGAAAAGAGCCTTTAATCACATTCTTTACCATTTGCAATCATAAAAATAGTCTAATATCTTCATTTTTTCAACATACGTAGCTGTTACCCTCGAAAACTAAAACTTTTGACATAGGAAAAGAGCCTTTAATCACATTCTTTACCATGTGCAATCATAAAATAGTCTAATATCTTCATTTTTCCAACATACGTAGCTATTACCCTCGAAAACGAAAACTTTTGAAATAGGAAAAGAGCCTTTAATCACATTCTTCTTCATTTTTCCAACATACGTAGCTATTACCCTCGAAAACCAAAACTTTTGCCATAGGAAAAGAGCCTTTAAGCACATTCTTTACCATGTGCAATCATAAAATAGTCTAATATCTTCATTTTTCCAACATACGTAGCTATTACCCTCGAAAACTAAAACTTTTGCCATAGGAAAAGAGCCTTTAAGCACATTCTTTACCATTTGCAATTATAAAATAGTCTAATATCTTCATTTTTTTCAACATACGTAGCTATTACCCTCGAAAACTAAAACTTTTGACATAGGAAAAGAGCCTTTAATCACATTCTTTACCATTTGCAATCATAAATAGTCTAATATCTTCATTTTTTCAACATACGTAGCTATTACCCTCGAAAACTAAAACTTTTGACATAGGAAAAGAGCCTTTAATCACTTTCTTTACCATGTGCAATCATAAAATAGTCTAATATCTTCATTTTTCCAACATACGTAGCTATTACCCTTGAAAACTAAAACTTTTGACATAGGAAAAGAGCCTTTAATCACATTCTTCTTCATTTTTCCAACATACGTAGCTATTACCCTCGAAAACTAAAACTTTTGCCATAGGAAAAGAGCCTTTAAGCACATTCTTTACCATGTGCAGTCATAAAATAGTCTAATATCTTCATTTTTCCAACATACGTAGCTATTACCCTCGAAAACTAAAACTTTTGACATAGCAAAAGAGCCTTTAATCACATTCGTTACCATTTGCAATTATAAAATTGTCTAATATCTTCATTTTTCCAACATATGTAGCTATTACCCTCGAAAACTAAAACTTTTGACATAGGAAAAGAGCCTTTAATCACATTCTTTACCATTTGCAATCATAAAATAGTCTAATATCTTCATTTTTTCAACACACGTAGCTATTACCCTCGAAAACTAAAACTTTTGACATAGGAAAAGAGCCTTTAATCACATTCTTTACCATTTGCAATCATAAAATAGTCTAATATCTTCATTTTTTCAACATACGTAGCTGTTTACCCCTCGAAAACTAAAACTTTTGACATAGGAAAAGAGCCTTTAATCACTTTCTTTACCATGTGCAATCATAAAATAGTCTAATATCTTCATTTTTCCAACATACGTAGCTTTTACCCTCGAAAACTAAAAGTTTTGACATAGGAAAAGAGCCTTTAATCACATTCTTTACCATTTGCAATCATAAAATAGTCTAATATCTTCATTTTTTCAACATACGTAGCTAATACCCTCGAAAACTAAAACTTTTGACATAGGAAAAGAGCCTTTAATCACTTTCTTTACCATGTGCAATCATAAAATAGTCTAATATCTTCATTTTTCCAACATACGTAGCTATTACCCTCGAAAACTAAAACTTTTGACATAGGAAAATAGCCTTTAATCACATTGTTTACCATTTGCAATCATAAAATAGTCTAATATCTTCATTTTTTCACATACGTAGCTATTACCCTCGAAAACTAAAACTTTCGAAATAGGAAAAGAGCCTTTAAGCACTTTCTTTACCATGTGCAATCATAAAATAGTCTAATATCTTCATTTTTCCAACATACGTAGCTATTACCCTCGAAAACTAAAACTTTTGCCATAGGAAAAGAGCCTTTAAGCACATTCTTTACCATGTGCAATTATAAAATAGTCTAATATCTTCATTTTTCAACATATGTAGCGATTACCCTCGAAAACCTAAAACTTTTGACATAGGAAAAGAGCCTTTAATCACATTCTTTACCATGTGCAATCATAAAATAGTCTAATATCTTCATTTTTCCAACATACGTAGCTATTACCCTCGAAAACGAAAACTTTTGAAATAGGAAAAGAGCCTTTAATCACATTTTTTACCATTTGCAATCATAAAATAGTCTAATATCTTCATTTTTCCAGCATACGTAGCTATTACCCTCGAAAACTAAAACTTTTGACATAGGAAAAGAGCCTTTAATCACATTCTTTACCATTTGCAATCATAAAATAGTCTAATATCTTCATTTTTTTGAACATACGTAGCTATTACCCTCGAAAACTAAAACTTTTGACATAGGAAAAGAGCCTTTAATCACATTCTTTACCATATGCAATCATGAAATAGTCTAATGTCTTCATTTTTCCAACATACGTAGCTATTACCCTCAAAAACTAAAACTTTTGCCATAGGAAAAGAGCCTTTAAGCACATTCTTTACCATTTGCAATTATAAAATAGTCTAATATCTTCATTTTTTCAACATACGTAGCTATTACCCCTCGAAAACTAAAACTTTTGACACAGGAGAAGAGCCTTATCATATTCGTTACCATTTGCAATTATGAAATAGTCTAATATCTTCATTTTTCCAACATACGTAGCTATTACCCTCGAAAACGAAAACTTTTGAAATAGGAAAAAAGCCGTTAATCACATTCTTTACAATTTGCAATCATAAAATAGTCTAATATCTTCATTTTTTTCAACATACGCAGCTATTACCCTCGAAAACTAAGACTTTTGACATAGGAAAAGAGCCTTTAATCACATTCTTTACCATGTGGAATCATAAAATAGTCTAATATCTTCATTTTTCCAACATACGTAGCTATTACCCTCGAAAACGAAAACTTTTGAAATAGGAAAAGAGCCTTTAATCACATTTTTTACCATTTGCAATCATAAAATGGTCTTATATCTTCATTTTTCAACATACGTAGCTATTACTCTCGAAAACTAAAACTTTTGACATAGGAAAAGAGCCTTTAATCACTTTCTTTACCATGTGCAATCATAAAATAGTCTAATATCTTCAGTTTTCCAACAAAAGTAGCTATAACCCTTGAAAACTAAAACTTTTGACATAGGAAAAGAGCCTTTAATCACATTCTTTACCATTTGCAATCATAAAATAGTCTAATATCTTCATTTTTTCAACATACGTAGCTATTACCCTCGAAAACAAAAACTTTTGAAATAGGAAAAGAGCCTTTAAGCACTTTCTTTACCATGTGCAATCATAAAATAGTCTAATATCTTCATTTTTCCAACATACGTAGCTATTACCCTCGAAAACTAAACTTTTGACATAGGAAAAGAGCCTTTAATCACATTCGTTACCATTTGCAATTATAAAATAGTCTAATATCTTCATTTTTCCAACATACGTAGCTATTACCCTCGAAAACTAAAACTTTTGACATAGGAAAAGAACCTTTAATCACATTCTTTACCATTTGTAATCATAAAATAGTCTAATATCTTTATTTTTTCAACATACGTAGCTATTACCCTCGAAAACTAAAACTTTTGAAATAGGAAAAGAGCCTTTAAGCACTTTCTTTACCATGTGCAATCATAAAATAGTCTAATATCTTCATTTTTCCAACATACGTAGCTATTACCCTCGAAAACTAAAACTTTTGACATAGGAAAAGAGCCTTTAATCACATTCGTTACCATTTGCAATCATAAAATAGTCTAATATCTTCATTTTTCCAACATACGTAGCTATTACCCTCGAAAACTAAAACTTTTGACATAGGAAAAGAGCCTTTAATCACATTCTTTACCATTTGCAATCATAAAATAGTCTAATATCTTCATTTTTTCAACATAAGTAGCTATTACCCTCGAAAACTAAAACTTTTGACATAGGAAAAGAGCCTTTAAGCACTTTCTTTACCATGTGCAATCATAAAATAGTCTAATATCTTCATTTTTCCAACATACGTAGCTATTACCCTCGAAAACTAAAACTTTTGACATAGGAAAAGAGCCTTTAATCACATTCTTTACCATTTGCAATCATAAAATAGTCTAATATCTTCATTTTTTCAACATAAGTAGCTATTACCCTCGAAAACTAAAACTTTTGACATAGGAAAAGAGCCTTTAAGCACATTCTTTACCATTTGCAATTATAAAATAGTCTAATATCTTCATTTTTTCAACATACGTAGCTATTACCCTCGAAAACTAAAACTTTTGACACAGGAGAAGAGCCTTTATCATATTCGTTACCATTTGCAATTATAAAATAGTCTAATATCTTCATTTTTCCAACATACGTAGCTATTACCCTCGAAAACGAAAACTTTTGAAATAGGAAAAGAGCCGTTAATCACATTCTTTACAATTTGCAATCATAAAATAGTCTAATATCTTCATTTTTTCAACATACGCAGCTATTACCCTCGAAAACTAAGACTTTTGACATAGGAAAAGAGCCTTTAATCACATTCTTTACCATGTGGAATCATAAAATAGTCTAATATCTTCATTTTTCCAACATACGTAGCTATTACCCTCGAAAACGAAAACTTTTGAAATAGGAAAAGAGCCTTTAATCACATTCTTTACCATTTGCAATCATAAAATGGTCTTATATCTTCATTTTTCAACATACGTAGCTATTACCCTCGAAAACTAAAACTTTTGACATAGGAAAAGAGCCTTTAATCACTTTCTTTACCATGTGCAATCATAAAATAGTCTAATATCTTCAGTTTTCCAACAAAAGTAGCTATAACCCTTGAAAACTAAAACTTTTGACATAGGAAAAGAGCCTTTAATCACATTCTTTACCATTTGCAATCATAAAATAGTCTAATATCTTCATTTTTTCAACATACGTAGCTATTACCCTCGAAAACAAAAACTTTTGAAATAGGAAAAGAGCCTTTAAGCACTTTCTTTACCATGTGCAATCATAAAATAGTCTAATATCTTCATTTTTCCAACATACGTAGCTATTACCCTCGAAAACTAAAACTTTTGACATAGGAAAAGAGCCTTTAATCACATTCGTTACCATTTGCAATTATAAAATAGTCTAATATCTTCATTTTTCCAACATACGTAGCTATTACCCTCGAAAACTAAAACTTTTGACATAGGAAAAGAACCTTTAATCACATTCTTTACCATTTGCAATCATAAAATAGTCTAATATCTTTATTTTTTCAACATACGTAGCTATTACCCTCGAAAACTAAAACTTTTGAAATAGGAAAAGAGCCTTTAAGCACTTTCTTTACCATGTGCAATCATAAAATAGTCTAATATCTTCATTTTTCCAACATACGTAGCTATTACCCTCGAAAACTAAAACTTTTGACATAGGAAAAGAGCCTTTAATCACATTCGTTACCATTTGCAATCATAAAATAGTCTAATATCTTCATTTTTCCAACATACGTAGCTATTACCCTCGAAAACTAAAACTTTTGACATAGGAAAAGAGCCTTTAATCACATTCTTTACCATTTGCAATCATAAAATAGTCTAATATCTTCATTTTTTCAACATAAGTAGCTATTACCCTCGAAAACTAAAACTTTTGACATAGGAAAAGAGCCTTTAAGCACTTTCTTTACCATGTGCAATCATAAAATAGTC
The DNA here is from genome assembly GCF_032884065.1 of Artemia franciscana. Classification (NCBI taxonomy): domain Eukaryota; kingdom Metazoa; phylum Arthropoda; class Branchiopoda; order Anostraca; family Artemiidae; genus Artemia; species Artemia franciscana. The sequence goes on from NW_027064403.1 coordinate 14,971, forward strand.
TAATATCTTCATTTTTCAACATACGTAGCTATTACCCTCGAAAACTAAAACTTTTGACATAGGAAAAGAGCCTTTAATCACATTCTTTACCATTTGCAATCATAAAATAGTCTAATATCTTCATTTTTTCAACATAAGTAGCTATTACCCTCGAAAACTAAAACTTTTGACATAGGAAAAGAGCCTTTAAGCACTTTCTTTACCATGTGCAATCATAAAATAGTCTAATATCTTCATTTTTCCAACATACGTAGCTATTACCCTCGAAAACTAAAACTTTTGACATAGGAAAAGACCCTTTAATCACATTCTTTACCATTTGCAATCATAAAATAGTCTAATATCTTCATTTTTTCAACATACGTAGCTATTACCCTCGAAAACTAAAACTTTTGACATAGGAAAAGAGCCTTTAATCACATTCGTTACCATTTGCAATTATAAAATAGTCTAATATCTTCATTTTTCCAACATACGTAGCTATTACCCTCGAAAACTAAAACTTTTGACATAGGAAAAGAGCCTTTAATCACATTCTTTACCATTTGCAATCATAAAATAGTCTAATATCTTCATTTTTTCAACACACGTAGCTATTACCCTCGAAAACTAAAACTTTTGACATAGGAAAAGAGTCTTTAATCACATTCTTTACCATTTGCAATCATAAAATAGTCTAATATCTTCATTTTTTCAACATACGTAGCTATTACCCTCGAAAACTAAAACTTTTGACATAGGAAAAGAGCCTTTAATCACTTTCTTTACCATGTGCAATCATAAAATAGTCTAATATCTTCATTTTTCCAACATACGTAGCTATTACCCTCGAAAACTAAAAGTTTTGACATAGGAAAAGAGCCTTTAATCACATTCTTTACAATTTGCAATCATAAAATAGTCTAATATCTTCATTTTTTCAACATACGTAGCTATTACCCTCGAAAACTAAAACTTTTGACATAGGAAAAGAGCCTTTAATCACTTTCTTTACCATGTGCAATCATAAAATAGTCTAATATCTTCATTTTTCCAACATACGTAGCTATTACCCTCGAAAACTAAAACTTTTGACATAGGAAAAGAGCCTTTAATCACATTCTTTACCATTTGCAATCATAAAATAGTCTAATATCTTCATTTTTTCAACATACGTAGCTATTACCCTCGAAAACTAAAACTTTCGAAATAGGAAAAGGCTTTAAGCACTTTCTTTACCATGTGCAATCATAAAATAGTCTAATATCTTCATTTTTCCAACATACGTAGCTATTACCCTCGAAAACTAAAACTTTTGCCATAGGAAAAGAGCCTTTAAGCACATTCTTTACCATGTGCAATTATAAAATAGTCTAATATCTTCATTTTTTCAACATACGTAGCGATTACCCTCGAAAACTAAAACTTTTGACATAGGAAAAGAGCCTTTAATCACATTCTTTACCATGTGCAATCATAAAATAGTCTAATATCTTCATTTTTCCAACATACGTAGCTATTACCCTCGAAAACTAAAACTTTTACCATAGGAAAAGAGCCTTTAAGCACATTCTTTACCATTTGCAATTATAAAATAGTCTAATATCTTCATTTTTTCAACATACGTAGCTATTACCCTCAAAAACTAAAACTTTTGACATAGGAAAAGAGCCTTTAATCACATTCTTTACCATGTGCAATCATAAAATAGTCTAATATCTTCATTTTTCCAACATACGTAGCTATTACCATCGAAAACTAAAACTTTTGACATAGGAAAAGAGCCTTTAATCACATTCGTTACCATTTGCGATCATAAAATAGTCTAATATCTTCATTTTTTTGAACATACGTAGCTATTACCCTCGAAAACTAAAACTTTTGACATAGGAAAAGAGCCTTTAATCACATTCTTTACCATATGCAATCATAAAATAGTCTAATATCTTCATTTTTCCAACATACGTAGCTATTACCCTCGAAAACTAAAACTTTTGCCATAGGAAAAGAGCCTTTAAGCACATTCTTTACCATTTGCAATTATAAAATAGTCTAATATCTTCATTTTTTCAACATACATAGCTATTACCCTCGAAAACTAAAACTTTTGAAATAGGAAAAGAGCCTTTAAGCACTTTCTTTACCATGTGCAATCATAAAATAGTCTAATATCTTCATTTTTCCAACATACGTAGCTATTACCCTCGAAAACTAAATCTTTTGCCATAGGAAAAGAGCCTTTAAGCACATTCTTTACCATGTGCAATCATAAAATAGTCTAATATCTTCATTTTTCCAACATACGTAGCTATTACCCTCGAAAACGAACACTTTTGAAATAGGAAAAGAGCCTTTAATCACATTCTTTACCATTTGCAATCATAAAATAGTCTAATATCTTCATTTTTTCAACATACGTAGCTATTACCCTCGAAAACTAAAACTTTTGACATAGGAAAAGAGCCCTGAATCACATTCTTTACCATGTGCAATCATAAAATAGTCTAATATCTTCATTTTTCCAACATACGTAGCTATTACCCTCGAAACGAAAACTTTTGAAATAGGAAAAGAGCCTTTAATCACATTCTTTACCATTTGCAATCATAAAATAGTCTAATATCTTCATTTTTCCAACATACGTAGCTATTACCCTCGAAAACTAAAACTTTTGACATAGGAAAAGAGCCTTTAATCATATTCTTTACCATTTGCAATCATAAAATAGTCTAATATTTTCAACATACGTAGCTATTACCCTCGAAAACTAAAACTTTTGACATAGGAAAAGAGCCTTTAATCACATTCTTTACCATGTGCAATCATAAAATAGTCTAATATCTTCATTTTTCCAACATACGTAGCTATTACCCTCGAAAACTAAATCTTATGCCATAGGAAAAGAGCCTTTAAGCACATTCTTTACCATTTGCAATTATAAAATAGTCTAATATCTTCATTTTTTCAACATACGTAGCTATTACCCTCGAAAACTAAAACTTTTGACATAGGAAAAGAGCCTTTTATCACATTCGTTACCATTTGCAATTATAAAATAGTCTAATATCTTCATTTTTCCAACATACGTAGCTATTACCCTCGAAAACTAAAACTTTTGCCATAGGAAAAGAGCCTTTAAGCACATTCTTTACCATTTGCAATTATAAAATAGTCTAGTATCTTCATTTTTTCAACATACGTAGCTATTACCCTCGAAAACTAAAACTTTTGACATAGGAAAAGAGCCTTTAATCCCATTCGTTACCATTTGCAATTATAAAATAGTCTAATATCTTCATTTTTCCAACATAAGTAGCTATTACCCTCGAAAACGAAAACTTTTGAAATAGGAAAAGAGCCTTTAATCACATTCTTTACCATTTGCAATCATAAAATAGTCTAATATCTTCATTTTTTCAACATACGTAGCTATTACCCTCGAAAACTAAAACTTTTGACATAGGAAAAGAGCCTTGAATCAAATTCTTTACCATGTGCAATCATAAAATAGTCTAATATCTTCATTTTTCCAACATACGTAGCTATTACCCTCGAAAACGAAAACTTTTGAAATAGGAAAAGAGCCTTTAATCCCATTCTTTACCATTTGCAGTCATAAAATAGTCTAATATCTTCATTTTTCCAACATACGTAGCTATTACCCTCGGAAACTAAAACTTTTGACATAGGAAAAGAGCCTTTAATCATATTCTTTACCATTTGCAATCATAAAATAGTCTAATATCTTCATTTTTCCAACATACGTAGCTATTACCCTCGAAAACTAAATCTTTTGCCATAGGAAAAGAGCCTTTAAGCACATTCTTTGCCATTTGCAATTATAAAATAGTCTAATATCTTCATTTTTTCAACATACGTAGCTATTACCCTCGAAAACTAAAACTTTCGAAATAGGAAAAGGCTTTAAGCACTTTCTTTACCATGTGCAATCATAAAATAGTCTAATATCTTCATTTTTCCAACATACGTAGCTATTACCCTCGAAAACTAAAACTTTTGCCATAGGAAAAGAGCCTTTAAGCACATTCTTTACCATGTGCAATTATAAAATAGTCTAATATCTTCATTTTTTCAACATACGTAGCGATTACCCTCGAAAACTAAAACTTTTGACATAGGAAAAGAGCCTTTAATCACATTCTTTACCATGTGCAATCATAAAATAGTCTAATATCTTCATTTTTCCAACATACGTAGCTATTACCCTCGAAAACTAAAACTTTTACCATAGGAAAAGAGCCTTTAAGCACATTCTTTACCATTTGCAATTATAAAATAGTCTAATATCTTCATTTTTTCAACATACGTAGCTATTACCCTCGAAAACTAAAACTTTTGACATAGGAAAAGAGCCTTTAATCACATTCTTTACCATGTGCAATCATAAAATAGTCTAATATCTTCATTTTTCCAACATACGTAGCTATTACCATCGAAAACTAAAACTTTTGACATAGGAAAAGAGCCTTTAATCACATTCGGTACATTTGCGATCATGAAATAGTCTAATATCTTCATTTTTTTGAACATACGTAGCTATTACCCTCGAAAACTAAAACTTTTGACATAGGAAAAGAGCCTTTAATCACATCTTTACCATATGCAATCATAAAATAGTCTAATATCTTCATTTTTCCAACATACGTAGCTATTACCCTCGAAAACTAAAACTTTTGCCATAGGAAAAGAGCCTTTAAGCACATTCTTTACCATTTGCAATTATAAAATAGTCTAATATCTTCATTTTTTCAACATACATAGCTATTACCCTCGAAAACTAAAACTTTTGAAATAGGAAAAGAGCCTTTAAGCACTTTCTTTACCATGTGCAATCATAAAATAGTCTAATATCTTCATTTTTCCAACATACGTAGCTATTACCCTCGAAAACTAAATCTTTTGCCATAGGAAAAGAGCCTTTAAGCACATTCTTTACCATGTGCAATCATAAAATAGTCTAATATCTTCATTTTTTCAACATACGTAGCGATTACCCTCGAAAACTAAAACTTTTGACATAGGAAAAGAGCCTTTAATCACATTCTTTACCATGTGCAATCATAAAATAGTGTAATATCTTCATTTTTCCAACATACGTAGCTATTACCCTCGAAAACTAAAACTTTTACCATAGGAAAAGAGCCTTTAAGCACATTCTTTACCATTTGCAATTATAAAATAGTCTAATATCTTCATTTTTCCAACATACGTAGCTATTACCCTCGAAAACGAACACTTTTGAAATAGGAAAAGAGCCTTTAATCACATTCTTTACCATTTGCAATCATAAAATAGTCTAATATCTTCATTTTTTCAACATACGTAGCTATTACCCTCGAAAACTAAAACTTTTGACATAGGAAAAGAGCCTTGAATCACATTCTTTACCATGTGCAATCATAAAATAGTCTAATATCTTCATTTTTCCAACATACGTAGCTATTACCCTCGAAAACGAAAACTTTTGAAATAGGAAAAGAGCCTTTAATCACATTCTTTACCATTTGCAATCATAAAATAGTCTAATATCTTCATTTTTCCAACATACGTAGCTATTACCCTCGAAAACTAAAACTTTTGACATAGGAAAAGAGCCTTTAATCATATTCTTTACCATTTGCAATCATAAAATAGTCCAATATTTTCAACATACGTAGCTATTACCCTCGAAAACTAAAACTTTTGACATAGGAAAAGAGCCTTTAATCACATTCTTTACCATGTGCAATCATAAAATAGTCTAATATCTTCATTTTTCCAACATACGTAGCTATTACCCTCGAAAACTAAATCTTTTGCCATAGGAAAAGAGCCTTTAAGCACATTCTTTACCATTTGCAATTATAAAATAGTCTAATATCTTCATTTTTTCAACATACGTAGCTATTACCCTCGAAAACTAAAACTTTTGACATAGGAAAAGAGCCTTTAATCACATTCGTTACCATTTGCAATTATAAAATAGTCTAATATCTTCATTTTTCCAACATACGTAGCTATTACCCTCGAAAACTAAAACTTTTGCCATAGGAAAAGAGCCTTTAAGCACATTCTTTACCATTTGCAATTATAAAATAGTCTAATATCTTCATTTTTTCAACATACGTAGCTATTACCCTCGAAAACTAAAACTTTTGACATAGGAAAAGAGCCTTTAATCCCATTCGTTACCATTTGCAATTATAAAATAGTCTAATATCTTCATTTTTTCAACATACGTAGCTATTACCCTCGAAAACGAAAACTTTTGAAATAGGAAAAGAGCCTTTAATCACATTCTTTACCATTTGCAATCATAAAATA
>NW_027064403.1:21447-47920 GCF_032884065.1 Artemia franciscana
TGATTAAAGGCTCTTTTCCTATGTCAAAAGTTTTAGTTTTCGAGGGTAATAGCTACGTATGTTGAAAAAATGAAGATATTAGACTATTTTATAATTGCAAATGGTAAAGAATGTGCTTAAAGGCTCTTTTCCTATGGCAAAAGTTTTAGTTTTCGAGGGTAATAGCTACGTGTGTTGGAAAAATGAAGACATTAGACTATTTCATGATTGCACATGGTAAAGAAGTTGATTAAAGGCTCTTTTCCTATGTCAAAAGTTTTAGTTTTCGAGGGTAATAGCTACGTATGTTGGAAAAATGAAGATATTAGACTATTTTATGATTGCAAATGGTAAAGAATGTGATTAAAGGCTCTTTTCCTATTTCAAAAGTTTTCGTTTTTGAGGGTAATAGCTACGTATGTTGGAAAAATGAAGATATTAGACTATTTTATGATTGCACATGGTAAAGAAAGTGATTAAAGGCTCTTTTCCTATGTCAAAAGTTTTAGTTTTCGAGGGTAATAGCTACGTATGTTGAAAAAATGAAGATATTAGATTATTTTATGATTGCAAATGGTAAAGAATGTGATTAAAGGCTCTTTTCCTATTTCAAAAGTTTTCGTTTTCGAGGGTAATAGCTACGTATATTGAAAAAATGAAGATATTAGACTATTTTATAATTGCAAATGGTAACGAATGTGATTAAAGGCTCTTTTCCTATGTCAAAAGTTTTAGTTTTCGAGGGTAATAGCTACGTATGTTGAAAAAATGAAGATATTAGACTATTTTATAATTGCAAATGGTAAAGAATGTGATTAAAGGCTCTTTTCCTATTTCAAAAGTTTTCGTTTTCGAGGGTAATAGCTACGTATGTTGGAAAAATGAAGATATTAGACTATTTTATGATTGCACATGGTAAAGAATGGGATTCAAGGCTCTTTTCCTATGTCAAAAGTTTTAGTTTTCGAGGGTAATAGCTACGTATGTTGAAAAAATGAAGATATTAGACTATTTTATGATTGCAAATGGTAAACAATGTGATTAAAGGCTCTTTTCCTATTTCAAAAGTTTTCGTTTTCGAGGGTAATAGCTACGTATGTTGGAAAAATGAAGATATTAGACTATTTTATAATTTCAAATGGTAACGAATGGGATTAAAGGCTCTTTTCCTATGTCAAAAGTTTTAGTTTTCGAGGGTAATAGCTACGTATGTTGAAAAAATGAAGATATTAGACTATTTTATAATTGCAAATGGTAAAGAATGTGCTTAAAGGCTCTTTTCCTATGGCAAAAGTTTTAGTTTTCGAGGGTAATCGCTACGTATGTTGAAAAAATGAAGATATTAGACTATTTTATGATTGCACATGGTAAAGAATGTGCTTAAAGGCTCTTTTCCTATGGCAAAAGATTTAGTTTTCGAGGGTAATAGCTACGTATATTGGAAAAATGAAGATATTAGACTATTTTATGATTGCACATGGTAAAGAAAGTGCTTAAAGGCTCTTTTCCTATTTCAAAAGTTTTAGTTTTCGAGGTAATAGCTACGTATGTTCAAAAAATTAAGATATTAGACTATTTTATGATTGCAAATGGTAAAGAATGTGATTAAAGGCTCTTTTCCTATGTCAAAAGTTATAGTTTTCGATGGTAATAGCTACGTATGTTGGAAAAATGAAGATATTAGACTATTTTATGATTGCAAATGGTAAAGAATGTGATTAAAGGCTCTTTTCCTATTTCAAAAGTTTTCGTTTTCGAGGGTAATAGCTACGTATGTTGGAAAAATGAAGATATTAGACTATTTTATGATTGCACATGGTAAAGAATGTGATTAAAGGCTCTTTTCCTATGTCAAAAGTTTTAGTTTTCGAGGGTAATAGCTACGTATGTTGAAAAAATGAAGATATTAGACTATTTTATAATTGCAAATGGTAAAGAATGTGCTTAAAGGCTCTTTTCCTATGGCAAAAGTTTTAGTTTTCGAGGGTAATAGCTACGTATGTTGGAAAAATGAAGATATTAGACTATTTTATGATTGCACATGGTAAAGAATGTGATTAAAGGTTCTTTTCCTATGTCAAAAGTTTTAGTTTTCGAGGGTAATCGCTACGTATGTTGAAAAAATGAAGATATTAGACTATTTTATAATTACACATGGTAAAGAATGTGCTTAAAGGCTCTTTTCCTATGGCAAAAGTTTTAGTTTTCGAGGGTAATAGCTACGTATGTTGGAAAAATGAAGATAGTAGACTATTTTATGATTGCACATGGTAAAGAAAGTGCTTAAAGGCTCTTTTCCTATTTCGAAAGTTTTAGTTTTCGAGGGTAATAGCTACTTATGTTGAAAAAATGAAGATATTAGACTATTTTATGATTGCACATGGTAAAGAAAGTGATTAAAGGCTCTTTTCCTATGTCAAAAGTTTTAGTTTTCGAGGGTAATAGCTACGTATGTTGGAAAAATGAAGATATTAGACTATTTTATAATTGCAAATGGTAACGAATGTGATTAAAGGCTCTTTTCCTATGTCAAAAGTTTTAGTTTTCGAGGGTAATAGCTACGTATGTTGAAAAAATGAAGATATTAGACTATTTTATGATTGCAAATGGTAAAGAATGTGATTAAAGGCTCTTTTCCTATGTCAAAAGTTTTAGTTTTTGAGGGTAATAGCTACGTATGTTGGAAAAATGAAGATATTAGACTATTTTATGATTGCACATGGTAAAGAAAGTGCTTAAAGGCTCTTTTCCTATGTCAAAAGTTTTAGTTTTCGAGGGTAATAGCTACTTATGTTGAAAAAATGAAGATATTAGACTATTTTATGATTGCAAATGGTAAAGAATGTGATTAAAGGCTCTTTTCCTATGTCAAAAGTTATAGTTTTCGATGGTAATAGCTACGTATGTTGGAAAAATGAAGATATTAGACTATTTTATGATTGCAAATGGTAAAGAATGTGATTAAAGGCTCTTTTCCTATTTCAAAAGTTTTCGTTTTCGAGGGTAATAGCTACGTATGTTGGAAAAATGAAGATATTAGACTATTTTATGATTGCACATGGTAAAGAATGTGATTAAAGGCTCTTTTCCTATGTCAAAAGTTTTAGTTGTCGAGGGTAATCGCTACGTATGTTGAAAAAATGAAGATATTAGACTATTTTATAATTACACATGGTAAAGAATGTGCTTAAAGGCTCTTTTCCTATGGCAAAAGTTTTAGTTTTCGAGGGTAATAGCTACGTATGTTGGAAAAATGAAGATATTAGACTATTTTATGATTGCACATGGTAAAGAAAGTGCTTAAAGGCTCTTTTCCTATTTCGAAAGTTTTAGTTTTCGAGGGTAATAGCTAAGTATGTTGAAAAAATGAAGATATTAGACTGTTTTATGATTGCAAATGGTAAAGAATGTGATTAAAGGCTCTTTTCCTATGTCAAAAGTTTTAGTTTTCGAGGGTAATAGCTACGTATGTTGGAAAAATGAAGATATTAGACTATTTTATGATTGCACATGGTAAAGAAAGTCATTAAAGGCTCTTATCCTATGTCAAAAGTTTTAGTTTTCGAGGGTAATAGCTACGTATGTTGAAAAAATGAAGATATTAGACTATTTTATGATTGCAAATTGTAAAGAATGTGATTAAAGGCTCTTTTCCTATGTCAAAACTTTTAGTTTTCGAGGGTAATAGCTACGTATGTTGGAAAAATGAAGATATTAGACTATTTTATGATTGCACATGGTAAAGAAAGTGATTAAAGGCTCTTTTCCTATGTCAAAAGTTTTAGTTTTCGAGGGTAATAGCTACGTATGTTGGAAAAATGAAGATATTAGACTATTTTATAATTGCAAATGGTAACGAATGTGATTAAAGGCTCTTTTCCTATGTCAAAAGTTTTAGTTTTCGAGGGTAATAGCTACGTATGTTGAAAAAATGAAGATATTAGACTATTTTATGATTGCAAATGGTAAAGAATGTGATTAAAGGCTCTTTTCCTATGTCAAAAGTTTTAGTTTTCGAGGGTAATAGCTACGTATGTTGGAAAAATGAAGATATTAGACTATTTTATGATTGCACATGGTAAAGAAAGTGCTTAAAGGCTCTTTTCCTATGTCAAAAGTTTTAGTTTTCGAGGGTAATAGCTACTTATGTTGAAAAAATGAAGATATTAGACTATTTTATGATTGCAAATGGTAAAGAATGTGATTAAAGGCTCTTTTCCTATGTCAAAAGTTTTAGTTTTCGAGGGTAATAGCTACGTATGTTGGAAAAATTAAGATATTAGACTATTTTATGATTGCACATGGTAAAGAAAGTGCTTAAAGGCTCTTTTCCTATGTCAAAAGTTTTAGTTTTCGAGGGTAATAGCTACTTATGTTGAAAAAATGAAGATATTAGACTATTTTATGATTGCAAATGGTAAAGAATGTGATTAAAGGCTCTTTTCCTATGTCAAAAGTTTTAGTTTTCGAGGGTAATAGCTACGTATGTTGGAAAAATGAAGATATTAGATTATTTATGATTGCAAATGGTAACGAATGTGATTAAAGGCTCTTTTCCTATGTCAAAAGTTTTAGTTTTCGAGGGTAATAGCTACGTATGTTGGAAAAATGAAGATATTAGACTATTTTATGATTGCAAATGGTAAAGAATGTGATTAAAGGCTCTTTTCCTATGTCAAAAGTTTTAGTTTTCGAGGGTAATAGCTACGTATGTTGGAAAAATGAAGATATTAGACTATTTTATGATTGCAAATGGTAACGAATGTGATTAAAGGCTCTTTTCCTATGTCAAAAGTTTTAGTTTCGAGGGTAATAGCTACGTATGTTGGAAAAATGAAGATATTAGACTATTTTATGATTGCACATGGTAAAGAAAGTGCTTAAAGGCTCTTTTACTATTTCAAAAGTTTTAGTTTTCGAGGGTAATAGCTACGTATGTTGAAAAAATAAAGATATTAGACTATTTTATGATTGCAAATGGTAAAGAATGTGATTAAAGGTTCTTTTCCTATGTCAAAAGTTTTAGTTTTCGAGGGTATTAGCTACGTATGTTGGAAAAATGAAGATATTAGACTATTTTATAATTGCAAATGGTAAGGAATGTGATTAAAGGCTCTTTTCCTATGTCAAAAGTTTTAGTTTTCGAGGGTAATAGCTACGTATGTTGGAAAAATGAAGATATTAGACTATTTTGTGATTGCACATGGTAAAGAAAGTGCTTAAAGGCTCTTTTCCTATTTCAAAAGTTTTTGTTTCGAGGGTAATAGCTACGTATGTTGAAAAAATGAAGATATTAGACTATTTTATGATTGCAAATGGTAAAAAATGTGATTAAAGGCTCTTTTCCTATGTCAAAAGTTTTAGTTTTCAAGGGTAATAGCTACGTATGTTGGAAAACTGAAGATATTAGACTATTTTATGATTGCACATGGTAAAGAAAGTGATTAAAGGCTCTTTTCCTATCAAAAGTTTTATTTTTCGAGGGTAATAGCTACGTATGTTGAAAAAATGAAGATATTAGACCATTTTATGATTGCAAATGGTAAAGAATGTGATTAAAGGCTCTTTTCCTATTTCAAAAGTTTTCGTTTTCGAGGGTAATAGCTACGTATGTTGGAAAAATGAAGATATTAGACTATTTTATGATTCCACATGGTAAAGAATGTGATTAAAGGCTCTTTTCCTATGTCAAAAGTTTTAGTTTTCGAGGGTAATAGCTACGTATGTTGGAAAAATGAAGATATTAGACTATTTTATGATTCCACATGGTAAAGAATGTGATTAAAGGCTCTTTTCCTATGTCAAAAGTTTTAGTTTTCGAGGGTAATAGCTACTTATGTTGAAAAAATGAAGATATTAGACTATTTTATGATTGCAAATGGTAAAGAATGTGATTAAAGGCTCTTTTCCTATGTCAAAAGTTTTAGTTTTCGAGGGTAATAGCTACGTATGTTGGAAAAATGAAGATATTAGACTATTTTATGATTGCACATGGTAAAGAAAGTGCTTAAAGGCTCTTTTCCTATTTCAAAAGTTTTTGTTTTCGAGGGTTATAGCTACGTATGTTGAAAAAATGAAGATATTAGACTATTTTATGATTGCAAATGGTAAAGAATGTGATTAAAGGCTCTTTTCCTATGTCAAAAGTTTTAGTTTTCAAGGGTAATAGCTACGTATGTTGGAAAACTGAAGATATTAGACTATTTTATGATTGCACATGGTAAAGAAGGTGATTAAAGGCTCTTTTCCTATGTGAAAAGTTTTAGTTTTCGAGGGTAATAGCTACGTATGTTGAAAAAATGAAGATATTAGACCATTTTATGATCGCAAATGGTAAAAAATGTGATTAAAGGCTCTTTTCCTATTTCAAAAGTTTTCGTTTTCGAGGGTAATAGCTACGTATGTTGGAAAAATGAAGATATTAGACTATTTTATGATTCCACATGGTAAAGAATGTGATTAAAGGCTCTTTTCCTATGTCAAAAGTTTTCGTTTTCGAGGGTAATAGCTACGTATGTTGGAAAAATGAAGATATTAGACTATTTTATGATTCCACATGGTAAAGAATGTGATTAAAGGCTCTTTTCCTATGTCAAAAGTTTTAGTTTTCGAGGGTAATAGCTACTTATGTTGAAAAAATGAAGATATTAGACTATTTTATGATTGCAAATGGTAAAGAATGTGATTAAAGGCTCTTTTCCTATGTCAAAAGTTTTAGTTTTCGAGGGTAATAGCTACGTATGTTGGAAAAATGAAGATATTAGACTATTTTATGATTGCACATGGTAAAGAAAGTGCTTAAAGGCTCTTTTCCTATGTCAAAAGTTTTAGTTTTCGAGGGTAATAGCTACTTATGTTGAAAAAATGAAGATATTAGACTATTTTATGATTGCAAATGGTAAAGAATGTGATTAAAGGCTCTTTTCCTATGTCAAAAGTTTTAGTTTTTGAGGGTAATAGCTACGTATGTTGGAAAAATGAAGATATTAGACTATTTTATGATTCCACATGGTAAAGAATGTGATTAAAGGCTCTTTTCCTATGTCAAAAGTTTTAGTTTTCGAGGGTAATAGCTACGTATGTTGAAAAAATGAAGATATTAGACTATTTTATGATTGGAAATGGTAAAGAATGTGATTAAAGGCTCTTTTCCTATTTCAAAAGTTTTCGTTTTCGAGGGTAATAGCTACGTATGTTGGAAAAATGAAGATATTAGACTATTTTATAATTGCAAATGGTAAAGAATGTGCTTAAAGGCTCTTTTCCTATGGCAAAAGTTTTAGTTTTCGAGGGTAATAGCTACGTGTGTTGGAAAAATGAAGACATTAGACTATTTCATGATTGCACATGGTAAAGAAGTTGATTAAAGGCTCTTTTCCTATGTCAAAAGTTTTAGTTTTCGAGGGTAATAGCTACGTATGTTGGAAAAATGAAGATATTAGACTATTTTATGATTGCACATGGTAAAGAAAGTGATTAAAGGCTCTTTTCCTATGTCAAAAGTTTTAGTTTTCGAGGGTAATAGCTACGTATGTTGAAAAAATGAAGATATTAGATTATTTTATGATTGCAAATGGTAAAGAATGTGATTAAAGGCTCTTTTCCTATTTCAAAAGTTTTCGTTTTCGAGGGTAATAGCTACGTATGTTGGAAAAATGAAGATATTAGACTATTTTATAATTGCAAATTGTAACGAATGTGATTAAAGGCTCTTTTCCTATGTCAAAAGTTTTAGTTTTCGAGGGTAATAGCTACGTATGTTGAAAAAATGAAGATATTAGACTATTTTATAATTGCAAATGGTAAAGAATGTGATTAAAGGCTCTTTTCCTATTTCAAAAGTTTTCGTTTTCGAGGGTAATAGCTACGTATGTTGGAAAAATGAAGATATTAGACTATTTTATGATTGCACATGGTAAAGAATGGGATTCAAGGCTCTTTTCCTATGTCAAAAGTTTTAGTTTTCGAGGGTAATAGCTACGTATGTTGAAAAAATGAAGATATTAGACTATTTTATGATTGCAAATGGTAAACAATGTGATTAAAGGCTCTTTTCCTATTTCAAAAGTTTTCGTTTTCGAGGGTAATAGCTACGTATGTTGGAAAAATGAAGATATTAGACTATTTTATAATTGCAAATGGTAACGAATGGGATTAAAGGCTCTTTTCCTATGTCAAAAGTTTTAGTTTTCGAGGGTAATAGCTACGTATGTTGAAAAAATGAAGATATTAGACTATTTTATAATTGCAAATGGTAAAGAATGTGCTTAAAGGCTCTTTTCCTATGGCAAAAGTTTTAGTTTTCGAGGGTAATCGCTACGTATGTTGAAAAAATGAAGATATTAGACTATTTTATGATTGCACATGGTAAAGAATGTGCTTAAAGGCTCTTTTCCTATGGCAAAAGATTTAGTTTTCGAGGGTAATAGCTACGTATGTTGGAAAAATGAAGATATTAGACTATTTTATGATTGCACATGGTAAAGAAAGTGCTTAAAGGCTCTTTTCCTATTTCAAAAGTTTTAGTTTTCGAGGTAATAGCTACGTATGTTCAAAAAATTAAGATATTAGACTATTTTATGATTGCAAATGGTAAAGAATGTGATTAAAGGCTCTTTTCCTATGTTAAAAGTTATAGTTTTCGATGGTAATAGCTACGTATGTTGGAAAAATGAAGATATTAGACTATTTTATGATTGCAAATGGTAAAGAATGTGATTAAAGGCTCTTTTCCTATTTCAAAAGTTTTCGTTTTCGAGGGTAATAGCTACGTATGTTGGAAAAATGAAGATATTAGACTATTTTATGATTGCACATGGTAAAGAATGTGATTAAAGGCTCTTTTCCTATGTCAAAAGTTTTAGTTTTCGAGGGTAATCGCTACGTATGTTGAAAAAATGAAGATATTAGACTATTTTATAATTACACATGGTAAAGAATGTGCATAAAGGCTCTTTTTCTATGGCAAAAGTTTTAGTTTTCGAGGGTAATAGCTACGTATGTTGGAAAAATGAAGATATTAGACTATTTTATGATTGCACATGGTAAAGAAAGTGCTTAAAGGCTCTTTTCCTATTTCGAAAGTTTTAGTTTTCGAGGGTAATAGCTTCTTATGTTGAAAAAATGAAGATATTAGACTATTTTATGATTGCAAATGGTAAAGAATGTGATTAAAGGCTCTTTTCCTATGTCAAAAGTTTTAGTTTTCGAGGGTAATAGCTACGTATGTTGGAAAAATGAAGATATTAGACTATTTTATGATTGCACATGGTAAAGAAAGTGATTAAAGGCTCTTTTCCTATGTCAAAAGTTTTAGTTTTCGAGGGTAATAGCTACGTATGTTGAAAAAATGAAGATATTAGACTATTTTATGATTGCAAATTGTAAAGAATGTGATTAAAGGCTCTTTTCTTATGTCAAAACTTTTAGTTTTCGAGGGTAATAGCTACGTATGTTGGAAAAATGAAGATATTAGACTATTTTATGATTGCACATGGTAAAGAAAGTGATTAAAGGCTCTTTTCCTATGTCAAAAGTTTTAGTTTTCGAGGGTAATAGCTACGTATGTTGAAAAAATGAAGATATTAGACTATTTTATGATTGCAAATGGTAAAGAATGTGATTAAAGGCTCTTTTCCTATGTCAAAAATTTTAGTTTTCGAGGGTAATAGCTACGTATGTTGGAAAAATGAAGATATTAGACTATTTTATGATTGCAAATGGTAAAGAATGTGATTAAAGGCTCTTTTCCTATGTCAAAAGTTTTAGTTTTCGAGGGTAATAGCTACGTATGTTGGAAAAATGAAGATATTAGATTATTTATGATTGCAAATGGTAACGAATGTGATTAAAGGCTCTTTTCCTATGTCAAAAGTTTTAGTTTTCGAGGGTAATAGCTACGTATGTTGGAAAAATGAAGATATTAGACTATTTTATGATTGCAAATGGTAAAGAATGTGATTAAAGGCTCTTTTCCTATGTCAAAAGTTTTAGTTTTCGAGGGTAATAGCTACGTATGTTGGAAAAATGAAGATATTAGACTATTTTATGATTGCAAATGGTAACGAATGTGATTAAAGGCTCTTTTCCTATGTCAAAAGTTTTAGTTTTCGAGGGTAATAGCTACGTATGTTGGAAAAATGAAGATAAAAGACTATTTTATGATTGCACATGGTAAAGAAAGTGCTTAAAGGCTCTTTTACTATTTCAAAAGTTTTAGTTTTCGAGGGTATTAGCTACGTATGTTGAAAAAATAAAGATATTAGACTATTTTATGATTGCAAATGGTAAAGAATGTGATTAAAGGTTCTTTTCCTATGTCAAAAGTTTTAGTTTTCGAGGGTATTAGCTACGTATGTTGGAAAAATGAAGATATTAGACTATTTTATAATTGCAAATGGTAACGAATGTGATTAAAGGCTCTTTTCCTATGTCAAAAGTTTTAGTTTTCGAGGGTAATAGCTACGTATGTTGGAAAAATGAAGATATTAGACTATTTTATGATTGCACATGGTAAAGAAAGTGCTTAAAGGCTCTTTTCCTATTTCAAAAGTTTTTGTTTTCGAGGGTAATAGCTACGTATGTTGAAAAAATGAAGATATTAGACTATTTTATGATTGCAAATGGTAAAAAATGTGATTAAAGGCTCTTTTCCTATGTCAAAAGTTTTAGTTTTCAAGGGTAATAGCTACGTATGTTGGAAAACTGAAGATATTAGACTATTTTATGATTGCACATGGTAAAGAAAGTGATTAAAGGCTCTTTTCCTATCAAAAGTTTTATTTTTCGAGGGTAATAGCTACGTATGTTGAAAAAATGAAGATATTAGACCATTTTATGATTGCAAATGGTAAAGAATGTGATTAAAGGCTCTTTTCCTATTTCAAAAGTTTTCGTTTTCGAGGGTAATAGCTACGTATGTTGGAAAAATGAAGATATTAGACTATTTTATGATTCCACATGGTAAAGAATGTGATTAAAGGCTCTTTTCCTATGTCAAAAGTTTTAGTTTTCGAGGGTAATAGCTACGTATGTTGGAAAAATGAAGATATTAGACTATTTTATGATTCCACATGGTAAAGAATGTGATTAAAGGCTCTTTTCCTATGTCAAAAGTTTTAGTTTTCGAGGGTAATAGCTACTTATGTTGAAAAAATGAAGATATTAGACTATTTTATGATTGCAAATGGTAAAGAATGTGATTAAAGGCTCTTTTCCTATGTCAAAAGTTTTAGTTTTCGAGGGTAATAGCTACGTATGTTGGAAAAATGAAGATATTAGACTATTTTATGATTGCACATGGTAAAGAAAGTGCTTAAAGGCTCTTTTCCTATTTCAAAAGTTTTTGTTTTCGAGGGTTATAGCTACGTATGTTGAAAAAATGAAGATATTAGACTATTTTATGATTGCAAATGGTAAAGAATGTGATTAAAGGCTCTTTTCCTATGTCAAAAGTTTTAGTTTTCAAGGGTAATAGCTACGTATGTTGGAAAACTGAAGATATTAGACTATTTTATGATTGCACATGGTAAAGAAGGTGATTAAAGGCTCTTTTCCTATGTGAAAAGTTTTAGTTTTCGAGGGTAATAGCTACGTATGTTGAAAAAATGAAGATATTAGACCATTTTATGATCGCAAATGGTAAAAAATGTGATTAAAGGCTCTTTTCCTATTTCAAAAGTTTTCGTTTTCGAGGGTAATAGCTACGTATGTTGGAAAAATGAAGATATTAGACTATTTTATGATTCCACATGGTAAAGAATGTGATTAAAGGCTCTTTTCCTATGTCAAAAGTTTTCGTTTTCGAGGGTAATAGCTACGTATGTTGGAAAAATGAAGATATTAGACTATTTTATGATTCCACATGGTAAAGAATGTGATTAAAGGCTCTTTTCCTATGTCAAAAGTTTTAGTTTTCGAGGGTAATAGCTACGTATGTTGAAAAAATGAAGATATTAGACTATTTTATGATTGCAAATGGTAAAGAATGTGCTTAAAGGCTCTTTTCCTATGGCAAAAGATTTAGTTTTCGAGGGTAATAGCTACGTATGTTGGAAAAATGAAGATATTAGACTATTTTATGATTGCACATGGTAAAGAAAGTGCTTAAAGGCTCTTTTCCTATTTCAAAAGTTTTAGTTTTCGAGGGTAATAGCTACGTATGTTGAAAAAATGAAGATATTAGACTATTTTATAATTGCAAATGGTAAAGAATGTGCTTAAAGGCTCTTTTTTTATGGCAAAAGTTTAAGTTTTCGAGGGTAATAGCTACGTATGTTGGAAAAATGAAGATATTACACTATTTTATGATTGCACATGGTAAAGAATGTGATTAAAGGCTCTTTTCCTATGTCAAAAGTTTTAGTTTTCGAGGGTAATCGCTACGTATGTTGAAAAAATTAAGATATTAGACTATTTTATGATTGCACATGGTAAAGAATGTGCTTAAAG
Source organism: Artemia franciscana (assembly GCF_032884065.1). Lineage (NCBI taxonomy): Eukaryota > Metazoa > Arthropoda > Branchiopoda > Anostraca > Artemiidae > Artemia > Artemia franciscana. The sequence continues at coordinate 33,877 of NW_027064403.1, forward strand.
GCTCTTTTCCTATGGCAAAAGATTTAGTTTTCGAGGGTAATAGCTACGTATGTTGGAAAAATGAAGATATTAGACTATTTTATGATTGCATATGGTAAAGAAAGTGCTTAAAGGCTCTTTTCCTATTTCAAAAGTTTTAGTTTTCGAGGGTAATAGCTACGTATGTTCAAAAAAATGAAGATATTAGACTATTTTATGATTGCAAATGGTAAAGAATGTGATTAAAGGCTCTTTTCCTATGTCAAAAGTTATAGTTTTCGATGGTAATAGCTACGTATGTTGGAAAAATGAAGATATTAGACTATTTTATGATTGCAAATGGTAAAGAATGTGATTAAAGGCTCTTTTCCTATGTCAAAAGTTTTAGTTGTCGAGGGTAATCGCTACGTATGTTGAAAAAATGAAGATATTAGACTATTTTATAATTACACATGGTAAAGAATGTGCTTAAAGGCTCTTTTCCTATGGCAAAAGTTTTAGTTTTCGAGGGTAATAGCTACGTATGTTGAAAAAATGAAGATATTAGACTATTTTATAATTGCAAATTGTAACGAATGTGATTAAAGGCTCTTTTCCTATGTCAAAAGTTTTAGTTTTCGAGGGTAATAGCTACGTATGTTGGAAAAATGAAGATATTAGACTATTTTATGATTGCACATGGTAAAGAAAGTGATTAAAGGCTCTTTTCCTATGTCAAAAGTTTTAGTTTTCGAGGGTAATAGCTACGTATGTTGAAAAAATGAAGATATTAGACTATTTTATGATTGCAAATGGTAAAGAATGTGATTAAAGGCTCTTTTCCTATGTCAAAAATTTTAGTTTTCGAGGGTAATAGCTACGTATGTTGGAAAAATGAAGATATTAGACTATTTTATGATTGCAAATGGTAAAGAATGTGATTAAAGGCTCTTTTCCTATGTCAAAAGTTTTAGTTTTCGAGGGTAATAGCTACGTATGTTGGAAAAATGAAGATATTAGATTATTTATGATTGCAAATGGTAACGAATGTGATTAAAGGCTCTTTTCCTATGTCAAAAGTTTTAGTTTTCGAGGGTAATAGCTACGTATGTTGGAAAAATGAAGATATTAGACTATTTTATGATTGCAAATGGTAAAGAATGTGATTAAAGGCTCTTTTCCTATGTCAAAAGTTTTAGTTTTCGAGGGTAATAGCTACGTATGTTGGAAAAATGAAGATATTAGACTATTTTATGATTGCAAATGGTAACGAATGTGATTAAAGGCTCTTTTCCTATGTCAAAAGTTTTAGTTTTCGAGGGTAATAGCTACGTATGTTGGAAAAATGAAGATATTAGACTATTTTATGATTGCACATGGTAAAGAAAGTGCTTAAAGGCTCTTTTACTATTTCAAAAGTTTTAGTTTTCGAGGGTAATAGCTACGTATGTTGAAAAAATAAAGATATTAGACTATTTTATGATTGCAAATGGTAAAGAATGTGATTAAAGGTTCTTTTCCTATGTCAAAAGTTTTAGTTTTCGAGGGTATTAGCTACGTATGTTGGAAAAATGAAGATATTAGACTATTTTATAATTGCAAATGGTAACGAATGTGATTAAAGGCTCTTTTCCTATGTCAAAAGTTTTAGTTTTCGAGGGTAATAGCTACGTATGTTGGAAAAATGAAGATATTAGACTATTTTATGATTGCACATGGTAAAGAAAGTGCTTAAAGGCTCTTTTCCTATTTCAAAAGTTTTTGTTTTCGAGGGTAATAGCTACGTATGTTGAAAAAATGAAGATATTAGACTATTTTATGATTGCAAATGGTAAAAAATTTGATTAAAGGCTCTTTTCCTATGTCAAAAGTTTTAGTTTTCAAGGGTAATAGCTACGTATGTTGGAAAACTGAAGATATTAGACTATTTTATGATTGCACATGGTAAAGAAAGTGATTAAAGGCTCTTTTCCTATCAAAAGTTTTATTTTTCGAGGGTAATAGCTACGTATGTTGAAAAAATGAAGATATTAGACCATTTTATGATTGCAAAATGGTAAAGAATGTGATTAAAGGCTCTTTTCCTATTTCAAAAGTTTTCGTTTTCGAGGGTAATAGCTACGTATGTTGGAAAAATGAAGATATTAGACTATTTTATGATTCCACATGGTAAAGAATGTGATTAAAGGCTCTTTTCCTATGTCAAAAGTTTTAGTTTTCGAGGGTAATAGCTACGTATGTTGGAAAAATGAAGATATTAGACTATTTTATAATTGCAAATTGTAACGAATGTGATTAAAGGCTCTTTTCCTATGTCAAAAGTTTTAGTTTTCGAGGGTAATAGCTACTTATGTTGAAAAAAATGAAGATATTAGACTATTTTATGATTGCAAATGGTAAAGAATGTGATTAAAGGCTCTTTTCCTATGTCAAAAGTTTTAGTTTTCGAGGGTAATAGCTACGTATGTTGGAAAAATGAAGATATTAGACTATTTTATGATTCCACATGGTAAAGAATGTGATTAAAGGCTCTTTTCCTATGTCAAAAGTTTTAGTTTTCGAGGGTAATAGCTACGTATGTTGAAAAAATGAAGATATTAGACTATTTTATGATTGCAAATGGTAAAGAATGTGATTAAAGGCTCTTTTCCTTTTTCAAAAGTTTTCGTTTTCGAGGGTAATAGCTACGTATGTTGGAAAAATGAAGATATTAGACTATTTTATAATTGCAAATGGTAAAGAATGTGCTTAAAGGCTCTTTTCCTATGGCAAAAGTTTTAGTTTTCGAGGGTAATAGCTACGTGTGTTGGAAAAATGAAGACATTAGACTATTTCATGATTGCACATGGTAAAGAAGTTGATTAAAGGCTCTTTTCCTATGTCAAAAGTTTTAGTTTTCGAGGGTAATAGCTACGTATGTTGGAAAAATGAAGATATTAGACTATTTTATGATTGCACATGGTAAAGAAAGTGATTAAAGGCTCTTTTCCTGTGTCAAAAGTTTTAGTTTTCGAGGGTAATAGCTACGTATGTTGAAAAAATGAAGATATTAGATTATTTTATGATTGCAAATGGTAAAGAATGTGATTAAAGGCTCTTTTCCTATTTCAAAAGTTTTCGTTTTCGAGGGGTAATAGCTAGGTATGTTGGAAAAATGAAGATATTAGACTATTTTATAATTGCAAATTGTAACGAATGTGATTAAAGGCTCTTTTCCTATGTCAAAAGTTTTAGTTTTCGAGGGTAATAGCTACGTATGTTGAAAAAATGAAGATATTAGACTATTTTATGATTGCAAATGGTAAAAAATTTGATTAAAGGCTCTTTTCCTATGTCAAAAGTTTTAGTTTTCAAGGGTAATAGCTACGTATGTTGGAAAACTGAAGATATTAGACTATTTTATGATTGCACATGGTAAAGAAAGTGATTAAAGGCTCTTTTCCTATCAAAAGTTTTATTTTTCGAGGGTAATAGCTACGTATGTTGAAAAAATGAAGATATTAGACCATTTTATGATTGCAAATGGTAAAGAATGTGATTAAAGGCTCTTTTCCTATTTCAAAAGTTTTCGTTTTCGAGGGTAATAGCTACGTATGTTGGAAAAAATGAAGATATTAGACTATTTTATGATTCCACATGGTAAAGAATGTGATTAAAGGCTCTTTTCCTATGTCAAAAGTTTTAGTTTTCGAGGGTAATAGCTACGTATGTTGGAAAAATGAAGATATTAGACTATTTTATAATTGCAAATTGTAACGAATGTGATTAAAGGCTCTTTTCCTATGTCAAAAGTTTTAGTTTTCGAGGGGTAATAGCTACTTATGTTGAAAAAATGAAGATATTAGACTATTTTATGATTGCAAATGGTAAAGAATGTGATTAAAGGCTCTTTTCCTATGTCAAAAGTTTTAGTTTTCGAGGGTAATAGCTACGTATGTTGGAAAAATGAAGATATTAGACTATTTTATGATTCCACATGGTAAAGAATGTGATTAAAGGCTCTTTTCCTATGTCAAAAGTTTTAGTTTTCGAGGGTAATAGCTACGTATGTTGAAAAAATGAAGATATTAGACTATTTTATAATTACACATGGTAAAGAATGTGCATAAAGGCTCTTTTTCTATGGCAAAAGTTTTAGTTTTCGAGGGTAATAGCTACGTATGTTGGAAAAAATGAAGATATTAGACTATTTTATGATTGCACATGGTAAAGAAAGTGATTAAAGGCTCTTTTCCTATGTCAAAAGTTTTAGTTTTCGAGGGTAATAGCTACGTATGTTGAAAAAAATGAAGATATTAGATTATTTTATGATTGCAAATGGTAAAGAATGTGATTAAAGGCTCTTTTCCTATTTCAAAAGTTTTCGTTTTCGAGGGTAATAGCTACGTAGGTTGGAAAAATGAAGATATTAGACTATTTTATGATTGCACATGGTAAAGAAAGTGATTAAAGGCTCTTTTCCTATGTCAAAAGTTTTAGTTTTCGAGGGTAATAGCTACGTATGTTGAAAAAATGAAGATATTAGATTATTTTATGATTGCAAATGGTAAAGAATGTGATTAAAGGCTCTTTTCCTATTTCAAAAGTTTTCGTTTTCGAGGGTAATAGCTACGTATGTTGGAAAAATGAAGATATTAGACTATTTTATAATTGCAAATTGTAACGAATGTGATTAAAGGCTCTTTTCCTATGTCAAAAGTTTTAGTTTTCGAGGGTAATAGCTACGTATGTTGAAAAAATGAAGATATTAGACTATTTTATAATTGCAAATGGTAAAGAATGTGATTAAAGGCTCTTTTCCTATTTCAAAAGTTTTCGTTTTCGAGGGTAATAGCTACGTATGTTGGAAAAAATGAAGATATTAGACTATTTTATGATTGCACATGGTAAAGAATGGGATTCAAGGCTCTTTTCCTATGTCAAAAGTTTTAGTTTTCGAGGGTAATAGCTACGTATGTTGAAAAAATGAAGATATTAGACTATTTTATGATTGCAAATGGTAAACAATGTGATTAAAGGCTCTTTTCCCTATTTCAAAAGTTTTCGTTTTCGAGGGGTAATAGCTACGTATGTTGGAAAAATGAAGATATTAGACTATTTTATAATTGCAAATGGTAACGAATGGGATTAAAGGCTCTTTTCCTATGTCAAAAGTTTTAGTTTTCGAGGGTAATAGCTACGTATGTTGAAAAAATGAAGATATTAGACTATTTTATAATTGCAAATGGTAAAGAATGTGCTTAAAGGCTCTTTTCCTATGGCAAAAGTTTTAGTTTTCGAGGGTAATCGCTACGTATGTTGAAAAAATGAAGATATTAGACTATTTTATGATTGCACATGGTAAAGAATGTGCTTAAAGGCTCTTTTCCTATGGCAAAAGATTTAGTTTTCGAGGGTAATAGCTACGTATGTTGGAAAAAATGAAGATATTAGACTATTTTATGATTGCACATGGTAAAGAAAGTGCTTAAAGGCTCTTTTCCTATTTCAAAAGTTTTAGTTTTCGAGGTAATAGCTACGTATGTTCAAAAAATTAAGATATTAGACTATTTTATGATTGCAAATGGTAAAGAATGTGATTAAAGGCTCTTTTCCTATGTTAAAAGTTATAGTTTTCGATGGTAATAGCTACGTATGTTGGAAAAATGAAGATATTAGACTATTTATGATTGCAAATGGTAAAGAATGTGATTAAAGGCTCTTTTCCTATTTCAAAAGTTTTCGTTTTCGAGGGTAATAGCTACGTATGTTGGAAAAATGAAGATATTAGACTATTTTATGATTGCACATGGTAAAGAATGTGATTAAAGGCTCTTTTCCTATGTCAAAAGTTTTAGTTTTCGAGGGTAATCGCTACGTATGTTGAAAAAATGAAGATATTAGACTATTTTATAATTACACATGGTAAAGAATGTGCATAAAGGCTCTTTTTCTATGGCAAAAGTTTTAGTTTTCGAGGGTAATAGCTACGTATGTTGGAAAAAATGAAGATATTAGACTATTTTATGATTGCACATGGTAAAGAAAGTGCTTAAAGGCTCTTTTCCTATTTCGAAAGTTTTAGTTTTCGAGGGTAATAGCTTCTTATGTTGAAAAAATGAAGATATTAGACTATTTTATGATTGCAAATGGTAAAGAATGTGATTAAAGGCTCTTTTCCTATGTCAAAAGTTTTAGTTTTCGAGGGTAATAGCTACGTATGTTGGAAAAATGAAGATATTAGACTATTTTATGATTGCACATGGTAAAGAAAGTGATTAAAGGCTCTTTTCCTATGTCAAAAGTTTTAGTTTTCGAGGGTAATAGCTACGTATGTTGAAAAAATGAAGATATTAGACTATTTTATGATTGCAAATTGTAAAGAATGTGATTAAAGGCTCTTTTCTTATGTCAAAACTTTTAGTTTTCGAGGGTAATAGCTACGTATGTTGGAAAAAATGAAGATATTAGACTATTTTATGATTGCACATGCTAAAGAAAGTGATTAAAGGCTCTTTTCCTATGTCAAAAGTTTTAGTTTTCGAGGGTAATAGCTACGTATGTTGAAAAAATGAAGATATTAGACTATTTTATGATTGCAAATGGTAAAGAATGTGATTAAAGGCTCTTTTCCTATGTCAAAATTTTAGTTTTCGAGGGTAATAGCTACGTATGTTGGAAAAATGAAGATATTAGACTATTTTATGATTGCAAATGGTAAAGAATGTGATTAAAGGCTCTTTTCCTATGTCAAAAGTTTTAGTTTTCGAGGTAATAGCTACATATGTTGAAAAAATAAAGATATTAGACTATTTTATGATTGCACATGGTAAAGAATGTGATTAAAGGCCCTTTTCCTATTTCAAAAGTTTTAGTTTTCGAGGGTAATAGCTACGTATGTTGAAAAAATGAAAATATTAGACTATTTTATGATTGCACATGGTAAAGAATGTGATTAAAGGCTCTTTTCCTATGTCAAAAGTTTTAGTTTTCGAGGGTAATAGCTACGTATGTTTAAAAAATGAAGATATTAGACTATTTTATGATTGCAAATTGTAAAGAATGTGATTAAAGGCTCTTTTCCTATGTCAAAAGTTTTAGTTTTCGATGGTAATAGCTACGTATGTTGAAAAAAATGAAGATATTAGACTATTTTATGATTGCAAATGGTAAAGAATGTGATTAAAGGCTCTTTTCCTATGTCAAAAGTTCCAGTTTTCGAGGGTAATAGCTATGTATGTTGAAAAAAATGAAGATATTAGACTATTTTATGATTGCACATGGTAAAGAATGTGATTAAAGGCTCTTTTCCTATTTCAAAACTTTTAGTTTTCGAGGGTAATAGCTAGGTATGTTGAAAAAATGAAGATATTAGCCTTTTTTATGATTGCACATGGTAAAGAATGTGATTAAAGGCTCTTTCCTATTTCAAAAGTTTTAGTTTTCGAGAGTAATTGCTAGGTTTGTTGAAAAAATGAAGATAATAGACTATTATATGATTGCAAATGGTAAAGAATGTGATTAAAGGCTATTTTCCTATTTCAAAAGTTTTACTTTTCGAGGGTAATAGCTATATCTGTTGAAAAAATGAAGATATTAGACTATTTTATGATTGCACATACTAAAGAATGTGATTAAAGGCTCTTTTCCTATTTCAAAAGTTTTAGTTTCGAGGGTAATAGCTACATATGTTGAAAAAAATGAAGATATTAGACAATTTTATGATTGCAAATGGTAAAGAATGTGATTAAAGGCTCTTTTCGTATGTCAAAAGTTTTAGTTTTTGAGGGTAATAGCTACGTATGTTGAAAAACTGAAGAAATTAGACTATTATATGATTGCAAATGGTAACGAATGTGATTAAAGGCTCTTTTCCTATTTCAAAAGTTTTAGTTTTCGAGGGTAATAGCTATGTCTGTGGAAAAAATGAAGATATTAGACTTTTTGTGATTGAACATGGTAAAGAATGTGATTAAAGGCTCTTATCCTATTTCAAAAGTTTTAGTTTTCGGGGGTAAGAGCTACGTATGTTGAAAAAATGAAGATATTAGACTATTTTATGATTGCACATACTGAAGAATGTGATTAAAGGCTCTTTTCCTATTTCAAAAGTTTTAGTTTTCGAGGGTAATAGCTATATCTGTTGAAAAAAATGAAGATATTAGACTATTTTATGATTGCACATGCTAAAGAATGTGATTAAAGGCTCTTTTCCTATGTCAAAAGTTTTAGTTTTCGAGGGTAATAAATACGTATGTTGAAAAAATTAAGATATTAGACAATTTTATGATTGCGCATGGTAAAGAATGTGATTAAAGGCTCTTTTCCTATGTCAAAAGTTTTAGTTTTCGAGGGTAATAGCTACGTATGTTGAAAAAATGAAGATATTAGACTATTTTATGATTGCAAATGGTAAAGAATGTATTTAAAGGCTCTTTTCCTATGTCAAAAGTTTTAGTTTTCGAGGGTAGTAGCTACGTATGTTGAAAAAATGAAGATATTAGACTATTTTATAGTTGCAAATGGTAAAGAATGTGATTAAAGGCTCTTTTCCTATGTCAAAAGTTTTAGTTTTCGAGGGTAATACCTACGTATGTTGAAAAAATGAAGATATTAGACTATTTTATGATTGCACATGGTAAAGAATGTGATTAAAGGCTCTTTTCCTATGTCAAAAGTTTTAGTTTTCGAGGGTAATAAATACGTATGTTGAAAAAATGAAGATATTAGACTATTTTATGATTGCAAATGGTAAAGAATGTGATTAAAGGCTCTTTTCCTATGTCAAAAGTTTTAGTTTTCGAGGGTAATAGCTACGTATGTTGAAAAAATTAAGATATTAGACTATTTTATGATTGCACATGGTAAAGAATGTGATTAAAGGCTCTTTTCCTATTTCAAAAGTTTTAGTTTTCGAGAGTAATAGCTACGTATGTTGAAAAAATGAAGATATTAGACTATTTTATGATTGCAAATGGTAAAGAATGTGATTAAAGGCTCTTTTCCTATTTCAAAAGTTTTAGTTTTCGGGGGTAAGAGCTACGTATGCTGAAAAAATGAAGATATTAGACTATTTTATGATTGCATATGGTAAAGAATGTGATTAAAGGCTCTTTTCCTATTTCAAAATTTTAGTTTTCGAGGGTAATAGCTACGTATGTTGAAAAAATGAAGATATTAGACTATTTTATGATTGCATATGGTAAAGAATGTGATTAAAGGCTCTTTTCCTATTTCAAAAGTTTTAGTTTTCGAGGGTAATAGCTACGTATGTTGAAAAAATGAAGATATTAGACTATTTTATGATTGCACATGGTAAAGAATGTGATTAAAGGCTCTTTTCCTATTTCAAAAGTTTTAGTTTTCGAGGGTAATAGCTACGCATGTTGAAAAAATGAAGATATTAGACTATTTTATGATTGCAAATGGTAAAGAATGTGATTAAAGGCTCTTTTCCCATTTCAAAAGTTTTAGTTTTCGAGGGTAATAGCTACGTTTGTTGAAAAAATGAAGATATTAGACTATTTTATGATTGCAAATGGTAAAGAATGTGATTAAAGGCTCTTTTCCTATTTCAAAAGTTTTAGTTTTCGAGGGTAATAGCTACGTATGTTGAAAAAAATGAAGATATTAGACTATTTTATGATTGCACATGGTAAAGAATGTGATTAAAGGCTCTTTTCCTATTTCAAAAGTTTTAGTTTTCGAGGGTAATAGCTACGTATGTTGAAAAAATGAAGATATTAGACTATTTTATGATTGCAAATGGTAAAGAATGTGATTAAAGGCTCTTTTCCTATTTCAAAAGTTTTAGTTTTCGAGGGTAATAGCTACGTTTGTTGAAAAAATGAAGATATTAGACTATTTTATGATTGCAAATGGTAAAGAATGTGATTAAAGGCTCTTTTCCTATTTCAAAAGTTTTAGTTTTCGAGGGTAATAGCTACGTATGTTGAAAAAATGAAGATATTAGACTATTTTATGATTGCACATGGTAAAGAATGTGACTAAAGGCTGTTTTCCTATGTCAAAAGTTTTAGTTTTCGAGGGTAATAAATACGTATGTTGAAAAAATTAAGATATTAGACAATTTTATGATTGCGCATGGTAAAGAATGTGATTAAAGGCTCTTTTCCTATGTCAAAAGTTTTAGTTTTCGAGGGTAATAGCTACGTATGTTGAAAAAAATGAAGATATTAGACTATTTTATGATTGCAAATGGTAAAGAATGTGATTAAAGGCTCTTTTCCTATGTCAAAAGTTTTAGTTTTCGAGGGTAGTAGCTACGTATGTTGAAAAAATGAAGATATTAGACTATTTTATAATTGCAAATGGTAAAGAATGTGATTAAAGGCTCTTTTCCTATGTCAAAAGTTTTAGTTTTCGAGGGTAATACCTACGTATGTTAAAAAAATGAAGATATTAGACTATTTTATGATTGCACATGGTAAAGAATGTGATTAAAGGCTCTTTTCCTATGTCAAAAGCTTTAGTTTTCGAGGGTAATAAATACGTATGTTGAAAAAATGAAGATATTAGACTATTTTATGATTGCAAATGGTAAAGAATGTGATTAAAGGCTCTTTTCCTATGTCAAAAGTTTTAGTTTTCGAGGGTAATAGCTACGTATGTTGAAAAAATTAAGATATTAGATTATTTTATGATTGCACATGGTAAAGAATGTGATTAAAGGCTCTTTTCCTATTTCGAAAGTTTTAGTTTTCGAGGGTAATAGCTAAGTATGTTGAAAAAATGAAGATATTAGACTATTTTATGATTGCACTTGGTAAAGAATGTGATTAAAGGCTCTTTTCCTATGTCAAAAGTTTTAGTTTTCGAGGGTAATAGCTACGTATGTTGAAAAAATTAAGATATTAGACTATTTTATGAGCGGAAATGGTAAAGAATGTGATTAAAGGCTCTTTTCCTATTTCAAAAGTTTTAGTTTTCGAGGGTAATAGCTGCGTATGTTGAAAAAATGAAGATATTAGACTATTTTATGATTGCAAATGGTAAAGAATGTGATTAAAGACTCTTTTCCTATTTCAAAAGTTTTGATTTTTGAGGGTAATTGCTATGTATGTTGACAAAATGAAGATATTAGACAATTTTATGATTGCACATGGTAAAGAATGTGATTAAAGGCTCTTTTCCTATGTCAACAGTTTTAGTTTTCGAGGGTAATATCTACCTAGGTTGAAAAAATGAAGATATTAGACTATTTTATGATTGCAATGGTAAAGAATGTGATTAAAGGCTCTTTTCCTATGTCAAAGTTTTAGTTTTCGAGGGTAATAGCTACGTATGTTGAAAAAATGAAGATATTAGACTATTTTATGATTGCAAATGGTAAAGAATGTGATTAAAGGCTCTTTTCCTATGTCACAAGTTTTAGTTTTCGAGGGTAATAGCTACGTATGTTGAAAAAATGAAGATATTAGACTATTTATGATTGCAAATGGTAAAGAATGTGATTAAAGGCTCTTTTCCTATGTCAAAAGTTTGAGTTTTTGAGGGTAATAGCTACGTATGTTGAAAAAATGAAGATATTAGACTATTTTATGATTGCAAATGGTAAAGAATGTGATTAAAGGCTCTTTTCCTATGTCAAAAGTTTTAGTATTCGAGGGTAATAGCTACGTATGTTGAAAAAAATGAAGATATTAGACCATTTTATGATTGCAAATGGTAAAGAATGTGATTAAAGGCTCTTTTCCTATGTCAAAAGTTTTAGTTTTCGAGGGTAATAGCTACGTATGTTGAAAAAATGAAGATATTAGACTATTTTATGATTGCAAATGGTAAAGAATGTGATTAAAGGCTCTTTTCCTATGTCAAAAGTTTTAGTTTTCGAGGGTAATAGCTACATATGTTGAAAAAATGAAGATATTAGACTATTTTATGAGCGGAAATGGTAAAGAATGTGATTAAAGGCTCTTTTCCTATGTCAAAAGTTTTAGTTTTCGAGGGTAATAGCTACGTATGTTGAAAAAATGAAGATATTAGACTATTTTATGATTGCAAATGGTAAAGAATGTGATTAAAGGCTCTTTTCCTATTTCAAAAGTTTTAGTTTTCGAGGGTAATAGCTACGTATGTTGAAAAAATGAAGATATTAGACTATTTTTATGATTGCAAATGGTAAAGAATGTGATTAAAGACTCTTTTCCTATTTCAAAAGTTTTGATTTTTGAGGGTAATTGCTAAGTATGTTGAAAAAATGAAGATATTAGACAAATTTATGATTGCACATGGTAAAGAATGTGATTAAAGGCTCTTTTCCTATGTCAAAAGTTTTAGTTTTCGAGGGTAATATCTACCTAGGTTGAAAAAATGAAGATATTAGACTATTTTATGATTGCAAATGGTAAAGAATGTGATTAAATGCTCTTTTCCTATGTCAAAGTTTTAGTTTTCGAGGGTAATAGCTACGTATGTTGAAAAAATGAAGATATTAGATTATTTTATGATTGCAAATGGTAAAGAATGTGATTAAAGGCTCTTTTCCTATGTCACAAGTTTTAGTTTTCGAGGATAATAGCTACGTATGTTGAAAAAATGAAGATATTAGACTATTTATGATTGCAAATGGTAAAGAATGTGATTAAAGGCTCTTTTCCTATGTCAAAAGTTTGAGTTTTCGAGGGTAATAGCTACGTATGTTAAAAAAATGAAGATATTAGACCATTTTATGATTGCAAATGGTAAAGAATGTGATTAAAGGCTCTTTTCCTATGTCAAAAGTTTTAGTTTTCGAGGGTAATAGATACGTATGTTGGAAAAATGAAGATATTAGACTATTTTATGATTGCACATGGTAAAGAATGTGCTTAAAGGGTCTTTTCCTATGTCAAAAGTTTTAGTTTTCGAGGGTAATAGCTACGTATGTTGAAAAAATGAAGATATTAGACTAGTTTATGATTGCAAATGGTAAAGAATGTGATTAAAGGCTCTTCTCCTATGTCAAAAGTTTTAGTTTTCGAGGGTAATAGCTACATATGTTGAAAAAATGAAGATATTAGACTATTTTATGATTGCACATGGTAAAGAATCTGATTAAAGGCCCTTTTCCTATTTCAAAAGTTTTAGTTTTCGAGGGTAATAGCTACGTATGTTGAAAAAATGAAGATATTAGACCATTTTATGATTGCAAATGGTAAAGAATAAATGGTAAAGAATGTGATTAAAGGCTCTTTTCCTATGTCAAAAGTTTTAGTTTTCGAGGGTAATAGCTACATATGTTGAAAAAATGAAGATATTAGACTATTTTATGATTGCAAATGGTAAAGAATGTGATTAAAGGCTCTTTTCCTATTTCAAAAGTTTTAGTTTTCGAGGGTAATAGCTACGTATGTTGAAAAAATGAAGATATTAGACTATTTTATGATTGCACATGGTAAAGAATCTGATTAAAGGCTCTTTTCCTTTTTCAAAAGTTTTAGTTTTTGAGGGTAATAGCTACGTATGTTAAAAAAATGAAGATATTTGACAATTTTATGATTGCAAATGGTAAAGAATGTGATTAAAGGCTCTTTTCCTATGTCAAACGTTTTAGTTTTCGAGGGTAATAGCTACGTAAGTTGAAAAAATGAAGATATTAGACTATTTTATGATTGCAAATGGTAAAGAATGTGATTAAAGGCTCTTTTCCTATTTCAAAAGTTTTAGTTTTCGAGGGTAATAGCTACGTATGTTGAAAAAATGAAGATATCAGACTATTTTATGATTGCAAATGGTAAAGAATGTGATTAAAGGCTCCTTTCTTATGTCAAAAGTTTTAGTTTTCGAGGGTAATAGCTAAGTATGTTGAAAAAATGAAGATATTAGACTATTTTATGATTGCAAATGGTAAAGAATGTGATTAAAGGCTCTTTTCCTATGTCAAAAGTTTTAGTTTTCGAGGGTAATAGCTACGTATGTTGAAAAAATGAAGATATTAGACTATTTTATGATTGCACATGGTAAAGAATGTTATTAAAGGCTCTTTTCCTATGTCAAAAGTTTTAGTTTTCGATTGTAATATCTACGTATGTTGGAAAAATGAAGATATTAGACTATTTTATGATTGCAAATGGTAAAGAATGTTATTAAAGGCTCTTTTCCTATG
>NW_027064404.1:0-26208 GCF_032884065.1 Artemia franciscana
ATAGAAATAGTACTACAATATTTTACTACAAAGACTCATAGAAATAGTAGATAGACTAGCTAGAATAGAACTTTCACTGTTTCTAGTGAAGGCTTGCGGCCTTGTGCAAAATATTTTCCTCTAGGCCTCTAGGTGGCCGATATTCAAATAGATTTAATAGATTCAGCAGTGAAAGTTTGATTCTAGCTAGTCTATCTACTATTTCTATGAGTCATATGCAAGTCCTTGTGCAAAATATTTTGATTCTAGCTAGTCTATCTACTATTTCTATGAGTTTTATTTGTCTATTCTAGCTAGTCTATCTACTATTTATGTTATGAATGAAATGAAAGGTCTTGCATACAAGAGTAGATAGATTTATTAAACGGAGTAGAAGTAGAACTAGACAATAATATCGGCCACTGCGCGTCTTTTCTAAAATGATGTCTTGCATATGACTCATAGAAATAGTAGATAGACTAGCTAGAATAGACAAATAAAACTCATAGAAATAGTAGATTGACTAGCTAGAATCAAACTATCTACTATTCCGATATACAAGATATTATTGTCTATTAAATAGACAATAATATCGGTCACTGCGCGTCTTTTCTAAAATTACGTCTTGCATATGACTCATAGAAATAGTAGATAGACTAGCTAGAATCAAACTTTCTTGTATTCTAATTGATTTTAAAAACTTACTATTGATTCTAGACCAGCTAGAATCAATAGTAGATAGACTAGCTAGAATCAATAAAACTTTTAATAGATTCAGCAGTGAAAGTTTGATTCTATTTCTATGAGTCATACGCATATTCTCATATGCAAGTCCTTGTGCAAAATATTTTGATTCTAGCTAGTCTATCTACTATTTCTATGAGTCATATGCAAGACATCATTTTAGAAAAGACTTTTTCACTATTCAATAAATAGATTCAAATCTATTTGAATCTAGAATCAAACTTTCTGTTTGATTCTAATAGAATCAATAGAATAGCACTAGTTCATATGTAACGTCTTGCATATGGTTCTAGAATTCTAATCTATTGATTCTAGACCAGCTAGAATCAATAGTAGATAAACTAGCAAGAATCAATAAAACTTTTAATAGATTCAGCAGTGAAAGTTTGATTCTATTTCTATGAGTCATACGCATATTCTCATATGCAAGTCCATAACTCTGACCTAGTAAGCAAATCCACGAACACCGCCCCGTTTAATAAAACTTCAATAAAACTTTTAATAGATTCAGCAGTGAAAGTTTGATTCTAGCTAGTCTATCTACTATTTCTATGAGTCATATGCAAGACAATAATATCGTAGAAATAGACAATAATATCGGCCACTGCACGTCTTTTCTAAAATGACGTCTTGCATATGACTCATAGAAATAGTAGATAGACTAGATCTCATCTAGAGATCTAGATGAGTAGATCTCTGACCTAGTAAGCAAATCCACGAACAGAAATAGTAGAAATTGATAAGAAATAGTAGATAGACTAGCTAGAATCAAACTTTCTTGTATTCTAATTGATTTTATTGTATAAGATATTATTTTCTATTAAATAGACAATAATATCGGCCACTGCACGTCTTTTCTAAAATGACGTCTTGCATATGACTCTTGCTTACTAGATTCATAGCTGAAAAAATTTTATTTTTTTTTCTAATGACTTTAAAAGTCATTTATTAAACGGAGTCATATGCAAGACGTCATTTTAGAAAAGACGCGCAGTGGCCGATATTATTGTCTATTTCTACCGATATTATATTCTTGCATATGACTCATAGAAATAGTAGATAGACTAGCTAGAATCAAACTTTCACTGCTGAATCTATTAAAAGTTTTATTGATTCTAGCTAGTCTATCTTCTATTGATTCTAGCTGGTCTAAAATCAATAGTAAGTTTTTAAAATCAATTAGAATACAAAAAAGTTTAATAAAACTCATAGAAATAAAATTTTATAAAACTTTGATTCTGGACATTTTCCTCTAGGCCTCTAGGTGGCCGATATTCAAATAGATTTAATAGATTCAGCAGTGAAAGTTTGATTCTAGATTCAAATAGATTTCTAAAATGACGTCTTGCATATGACTCATAGAAATAGTAGATAGACTAGCTAGAATCAAACTTTCACTACTGAATCTATTAAAAGTTTTAATAGATTCTAAAATGACGTCTTGCATATGACTCATAGAAAACTTATTATCTCTATCTATTCTATTCTATCTATCTACTCTAAATATTCTTAGAAACTTATCAAACTTTCACTGCTGAATCTATTAAAAGTTTTGAATCTTTAAGAATTAAAAGTTTTGAATCTATTAAAACTTTTAATAGATTCAGCAGTGAAAGTTTGATTCTAGCAAGTCTATCTACTATTTCTATGAGTCATATGCAAGACGTCATTTTAGAAAAGACGCGCAGTGGCCGATATTATTGTCTATTTCTACCGATATTATATTCTTGCATATGACTCATAGAAATAGTACTACAATATTTTACTACAAAGACTCATAGAAATAGTAGATAGACTAGCTAGAATCAAACTTTCAATGTTTCTAGTGAAGGCTTGCGGCCTTGTGCAAAATATTTTCCTCTAGGCCTCTAGTTGGCCGATATTCAAATAGATTTAATAGATTCAGCAGTGAAAGTTTGATTCTAGCTAGTCTATCTACTATTTCTATGAGTCATATGCAAGTCCTTGTGCAAAATATTTTGATTCTAGCTAGTCTATCTACTATTTCTATGAGTTTTATTTGTCTATTCTAGCTAGTCTATCTACTATTTATGTTATGAATGAAATGAAAGGTCTTGCATACAAGAGTAGATAGATTTATTAAACGGAGTAGAAATAGAAATAGACAATAATATCGGCCACTGCGCGTCTTTTCTAAATGACGTCTTGCATATGACTCATAAAAATAGTAGAGAGACTAGCTAGAATAGACAAATAAAACTCATAGAAATAGTAGATAGACTAGCTAGAATCAAACTATCTACTATTCCGATATACAAGATATTATTGTCTATTAAAGAGACAATAATATCGGCCACTGCGCGTCTTTTCTAAAATGACGTCTTGCATATTCTAGCTAGTCTATCTACTATTTATGTTATGAATGAAATGAAAGGTCTTGCATATAAGAGTAGATAGATTTATTAAACGGAGTAGAAATAGAAATAGACAATAATATCGGCCACTGCGCGTCTTTTCTAAAATGACGTCTTGCATATGACTCATAGAAATAGTAGAGAGACTAGCTAGAATAGACAAATAAAACTCATAGAAATAGTAGATAGACTAGCTAGAATCAAACTATCTACTATTCCGATATACAAGATATTATTGTCTATTAAATAGACAATAATATCGGCCACTGCGCGTCTTTTCTAAAATGACGTCTTGAATATGACTCATAGAAATAGTAGGTAGACTAGCTAGAATCAAACTTTCTTGTATTCTAATTGATTTTAAAAACTTACTATTGATTCTAGACCAGCTAGAATCAATAGTAGATAGACTAGCTAGAATCAATAAAACTTTTAATAGACTCAGCAGTGAAAGTTTGATTCTATTTCTATGAGTCATACGCATATTCTCATATGCAAGTCCTTGTGCAAAATATTTTGATTCTAGCTAGTCTATCTACTATTTCTATGAGTCATATGCAAGACGTCATTTTAGAAAAGACTTTTTCACTATTCAATAAATAGATTCAAATCTATTTTGATTCTAGCTAGTCTATCTACTATTTCTATGAGTTTTATTTGTCTATTCTAGCTAGTCTATCTACTATTTATGTTATGAATGAAATGAAAGGTCTTGCATACAAGAGTAGATAGATTTATTAAACGGAGTAGAAATAGAAATAGACAATAATATCGGCCACTGCGCGTCTTTTCTAAAATGACGTCTTGCATATGACTCATAAAAATAGTAGATAGACTAGCTAGAATAGACAAATAAAACTCATAGAAATAGTAGATAGACTAGCTAGAATCAAACTATCTACTATTCCGATATACAAGATATTATTGTCTATTAAATAGACAATAATATCGGCCACTGCGCGTCTTTTCTAAAATGACGTCTTGCATATGACTCATAGAAATAGTAGATAGACTAGCTAGAATCAAACTTTCTTGTATTCTAATTGATTTTAAAAACTTACTATTGATTCTAGACCAGCTAGAATCAATAGTAGATAGGCTAGCTAGAATCAATAAAACTTTTAATAGATTCAGCAGTGAAAGTTTGATTCTATTTCTATGAGTCATACGCATATTCTCATATGCAAGTCCTTGTGCAAAATATTTTGATTCTAGCTAGTCTATCTACTATTTCTATGAGTCATATGCAAGACGTCATTTTAGAAAAGACTTTTTCACTATTCAATAAATAGATTCAAATCTATTTGAATCTAGAATCAAACTTTATGTTTGATTCTAATAGAATCAATAGAATAGCATTAGTTCGTATGTGACGTCTTGCATATGGTTCTAGAATTCTAATCTATTGATTCTAGACCAGCTAGAATCAATAGTAGATAGACTAGCAAGAATCAATAAAACTTTTAATAGATTCAGCAGTGAAATTGATTCTATTTCTATGAGTCATACGCATATTCTCATATGCAAGTCCATAACTCTGACCTAGTAAGCAAATCCACGAACACCGCCCTGTTTAATAAAACTTCAATAAAACTTTTAATAGATTCAGCAGTGAAAGTTTGATTCTAGCTAGTCTATCTACTATTTCTATGAGTCATATGCAAGACAATAATATCGTAGAAATAGACAATAATATCGGCCACTGCGCGTCTTTTCTAAAATGACGCCTTGCATATGACTCATAGAAATAGTAGATAGACTAGATCTCATCTAGAGATCTAGATGAGTAGATCTCTGACCTAGTAAGCAAATCCACGAACAGAAATAGTAGAAATTGATAAGAAATAGTCGATAGACTAGCTAGAATCAAACTTTCTTGTATTCTAATTGATTTTATTGTATAAGATATTATTGTCTATTAAATAGACAATAATATCGGCCACTGCGCGTCTTTTCTAAAATGACGTCTTGCATATGACTCTTGCTTACTAGATTCATAGCTGAAAAAATTTTATTTTTTTTTCTAATGACTTTAAAAGTCATTTATTAAACGGAGTCATATGCAAGACGTCATTTTAGAAAAGACGCGCAGTGGCCGATATTATTGTCTATTTCTACCGATATTATATTCTTGCATATGACTCATAGAAATAGTAGATAGACTAGCTAGAATCAAACTTTCACTGCTGAATCTATTAAAAGTTTTATTGATTCTAGCTAGTCTATCTACTATTGATTCTAGCTGGTCTAGAATCAATAGTAAGTTTTTAAAATCAATTAGAATACAAGAAAGTTTAATAAAACTCATAGAAATAAAATTTTATAAAACTTTGATTCTGGACATTTTCCTCTAGGCCTTTAGGTGGCCGATATTCAAATAGATTTAATAGATTCAGCAGTGAAAGTTTGATTCTAGATTCAAATAGATTTCTAAAATGACGTCTTGCATATGACTCATAGAAATAGTAGATAGACTAGCTAGAATCAAACTTTCACTGCTGAATCTATTAAAAGTTTTAATAGATTCTAAAATGACGTCTTGCATATGACTCATAGAAAACTTATTATCTCTATCTATTCTATTCTATCTATCTACTCTAAGTATTCTTAGAAACTTATCAAACTTTCACTGCTGAATCTATTAAAAGTTTTGAATCTTTAAGAATTAAAAGTTTTGAATCTATTAAAACTTTTAATAGATTCAGCAGTGAAAGTTTGATTCTAGCTAGTCTATCTACTATTTCTATGAGTCATATGCAAGACGTCATTTTAGAAAAGACGCGCAGTGGCCGATATTATTGTCTATTTCTACCGATATTATATTCTTGCATATGACTCATAGAAATAGTACTACAATATTTTACTACAAAGACTCATAGAAATAGTAGATAGACTAGCTAGAATCAAACTTTCACTGTTTCTAGTGAAGGCTTGCGGCCTTGTGCAAAATATTTTCCTCTAGGCCTCTAGGTGGCCGATATTCAAATAGATTTAATAGATTCAGCAGTGAAAGTTTGATTCTAGCTAGTCTATCTACTATTTCTATGAGTCATATGCAAGTCCTTGTGCAAAATATTTGATTCTAGCTAGTCTATCTACTATTTCTATGAGTTTTATTTGTCTATTCTAGCTAGTCTATCTACTATTTATGTTATGAATGAAATGAAAGGTCTTGCATACAAGAGTAGATAGATTTATTAAACGGAGTAGAAATAGAAATAGACAATAATATCGGCCACTGCGCGTCTTTTCTAAAATGACGTCTTGCATATGACTCATAGAAATAGTAGATAGACTAGCTAGAATAGACAAATAAAACTCATAGAAATAGTAGATAGACTAGCTAGAATCAAACTATCTACTATTCCGATATACAAGATATTATTGTCTATTAAATAGACAATAATATCGGCCACTGCACGTCTTTTCTAAATGACGTCTTGCATATGACTCATAGAAATAGTAGATAGACTAGCTAGAATCAAACTTTCTTGTATTCTAATTGATTTTAAAAACTTACTATTGATTCTAGACCAGCTAGAATCAATAGTAGATAGACTAGCTAGAATCAATAAAACTTTTAATAGATTCAGCAGTGAAAGTTTGATTCTATTTCTATGAGTCATACGCATATTCTCATTTGCAAGTCCTTGTGCAAAATATTTTGATTCTAGCTAGTCTATCTACTATTTCTATGAGTCATATGCAAGACGTCATTTTAGAAAAGACTTTTTCACTATTCAATAAATAGATTCAAATCTATTTGAATCTAGAATCAAACTTTCTGTTTGATTCTAATAGAATCAATAGAATAGCACTAGTTCGTATATGACGTCTTGCATATGGTTCTAGAATTCTAATCTATTGATTCTAGACCAGCTAGAATCAATTTTAGATAGACTAGCAAGAATCAATAAAACTTTTAATAGATTCAGCAGTGAAAGTTTGATTCTATTTCTATGAGTCATACGCATATTCTCATATGCAAGTCCATAACTCTGACCTAGTAAGCAAATCCACAAACACCGCCCCGTTTAATAAAACTTCAATAAAAATTTTAATAGATTCAGCAGTGAAAGTTGCATTCTAGCTAGTCTATCTACTATTTCTATGAGTCATATGCAAGACAATAATATCGTAGAAATAGACAATAATATCGGCCACTGCGCGTCTTTTCTAAAATGACGTCTTGCATATGACTCATAGAAATAGTAGATAGACTAGATCTCATCTAGAGATCTAGATGAGTAGATCTCTGACCTAGTAAGCAAATCCACGAACAGAAATAGTAGAAATTGATAAGAAATAGTAGATAGACTAGCTAGAATTAAACTTTCTTGTATTCTAATTGATTTTATTGTATAAGATATTATTGTCTATTAAATAGACAATAATATCAGCCACTGCGCGTCTTTTCTAGAATGACGTCTTGCATATATAGATGCCTTTTTGGCATCTTTTTGGCATATATAGCTGAAAAAATTTATTTTTTTTCTAATGACTTTAAAAGTCATTTATTAAACGGAGTCATATGCAAGACGTCATTTTAGAAAAGACGCGCAGTGGCCGATATTATTGTCTATTTCTACCGATATTATATTCTTGCATATGACTCATAGAAATAGTAGATAGACTAGCTAGAATCAAACTTTCACTGCTGAATCTATTAAAAGTTTTATTGATTCTAGCTAGTCTATCTACTATTGATTCTAGCTGGTCTAGAATCATTAGTAAGTTTTTAAAATCAATTAGAATACAAGAAAGTTTAATAAAACTCATAGAAATAAAATTTTATAAAACTTTGATTCTGGACATTTTCCTCTAGGCCTCTAGGTGGCCGATATTCAAATAGATTTAATAGATTCAGCAGTGAAAGTTTGATTCTAGATTCAAATAGATTTCAAAAATGACGTCTTGCATATGACTCATAGAAATAGTAGATAGACTAGCTAGAATCAAACTTTCACTGCTGAATCTATTAAAAGTTTTAATAGATTCTAAAATGACGTCTTGCATATGACTCATAGAAAACTTATTATCTCTATCTATTCTATTCTATCTATCTACTCTAAGTATTCTTAGAAACTTATCAAACTTTCACTGCTGAATCTATTAAAAGTTTTGAATCTTTAAGAATTAAAAGTTTTGAATCTATTAAAACTTTTAATAGATTCAGCAGTGAAAATTTGATTCTAGCTAGTCTATCTACTATTTCTATGAGTCATATGCAAGACGTCATTTTAGAAAAGACGCGCAGTGGCCGATATTATTGTCTATTTCTACCGATATTATATTCTTGCATATGACTCATAGAAATAGTACTACAATATTTTACTACAAAGACTCATAGAAATAGTAGATAGACTAGCTAGAATCAAACTTTCACTGTTTCTAGTGAAGGCTTGCGGCCTTGTGCAAAATATTTTCCTCTAGGCCTCTAGGTGGCCGATATTCAAATAGATTTAATAGATTCAGCAGTGAAAGTTTGATTCTAGCTAGTCTATCTACTATTTCTATGAGTCATATGCAAGTCCTTGTGCAAAATATTTTGATTCTAGCTAGTCTATCTACTATTTCTATGAGTTTTATTTGTCTATTCTAGCTAGTCTATCTACTATTTATGTTATGAATGAAATGAAAGGTCTTGCATACAAGAGTAGATAGATTTATTAAACGGAGTAGAAATAGAAATAGACAATAATATCGGCCACTGCGCGTCTTTTCTAAAATGACATCTTGCATATGACTCATAGAAATAGTAGATAGACTAGCTAGAATAGACAAATAAAACTCATAGAAATAGTAGATACACTAGCTAGAATCAAACTATCTACTATTCCGATATACAAGATATTATTGTCTATTAAATAGACAATAATATCGGCCACTGCGCGTCTTTTCTAAAATGACGTCTTGCATATGACTCATAGAAATAGTAGATAGACTAGTTAGAATCAAACTTTCTGGTATTCTAATTGATTTTAAAAACTTACTATTGATTCTAGACCAGCTAGAATCAATAGTAGATAGACTAGCTAGAATCAATAAAACTTTTAATAGATTCAGCAGTGAAAGTTTGATTCTATTTCTATGAGTCTTACGCATATTCTCATATGCAAGTCCTTGTGCAAAATATTTTGATTCTAGCTAGTCTATCTACTATTTCTATGAGTCATATGCAAGACGTCATTTTAGAAAAGACTTTTTCACTATTCAATAAATAGATTCAAATCTATTTGAATCTAGAATCAAACTTTCTGTTTGATTCTAATAGAATCAATAGAATAGCACTAGTTCGTAAGTGACGTCTTGCATATGGTTCTAGAATTCTAATCTATTGATTCTAGACCAGCTAGAATCAATAGTAGATAGACTAGCAAGAATCAATAAAACTTTTAATAGATTCAGCAGTGAAAGTTTGATTCTATTTCTATGAGTCATACGCATATTCTCATATGCAAGTCCATAACTCTGACCTAGTAAGCAAATCCACAAACACCGCCCCGTTTAATAAAACTTCAATAAAACTTTTAATAGATTCAGCAGTGAAAGTTTGATACTAGCTAGTCTATCTACTATTTCTATGAGTCATATGCAAGACAATAATATCGTAGAAATAGACAATAATATCGGCCACTGCGCGTCTTTTCTAAAATGACGTCTTGCATATGACTCATAGAAATAGTAGATAGACTAGATCTCATCTAGAGATCTAGATGAGTAGATCTCTGACCTAGTAAGCAAATCCACGAACAGAAATAGTAGAAATTGATAAGAAATAGTAGATAGACTAGCTAGAATCAAACTTTCTTGTATTCTAATTGATTTTATTGTATAAGATATTATTGTCTATTAAATAGACAATAATATCGGCCACTGCGCGTCTTTTCTAAAATGACGTCTTGCATATGACTCTTGCTTACTAGATTCATAGCTGAAAAAATTTTATTTTTTTTTTCTAATGACTTTAAAAGTCATTTATTAAACGGAGTCATATGCAAGACGTCATTTTAGAAAAGACGCGCAGTGGCCGATATTATTGTCTATTTCTACCGATATTATATTCTTGCATATGACTCATAGAAATAGTAGATAGACTAGCTAGAATCAAACTTTCACTGCTGAATCTATTAAAAGTTTTATTGATTCTAGCTAGTCCATCTACTATTGATTCTAGCTGGTCTAGAATCAATAGTAAGTTTTTAAAATCAATTAGAATACAAGAAAGTTTAATAAAACTCATAGAAATAAAATTTTATAAAACTTTGATTCTGGAAATTTTCCTCTAGGCCTCTAGGTGGCCGATATTCAAATAGATTTAATAGATTCAGCAGTGAAAGTTTGATTCTAGATTCAAATAGATTTCTAAAATGACGTCTTGCATATGACTCATAGAAATAGTAGATAGACTAGCTAGAACCAAACTTTCACTGCTGAATCTATTAAAAGTTTTAATAGATTCTAAAATGACGTCTTGCATATGACTCATAGAAAACTTAATATCTCTATCTATTCTATTCTATTTATCTACTCTAAGTATTCTTAGAAACTTATCAAACTTTCACTGCTGAATCTATTAAAAATTTTGAATCTTTAAGAATTAAAAGTTTTGAATCTATTAAAACTTTTAATAGATTCAGCAGTGAAAATTTGATTCTAGCTAGTCTATCTACTATTTCTATGAGTCATATGCAAGACGTCATTTTAGAAAAGACGCGCAGTGGCCGATATTATTGTCTATTTCTACCGATATTATATTCTTGCATATGACTCATAGAAATAGTACTACAATATTTTACTACAAAGACTCATAGAAATAGTAGATAGACTAGCTAGAATCAAACTTTCACTGTTTCTAGTGAAGGCTTGCGGCCTTGTGCAAAATATTTTCCTCTAGGCCTCTAGGTGGCCGATATTCAAATAGATTTAATAGATTCAGCAGTGAAAGTTTGATTCTAGCTAGTCTATCTACTATTTCTATGAGTCATATGCAAGTCCTTGTGCAAAATATTTTGATTCTAGCTAGTCTATCTACTATTTCTATGAGTTTTATTTGTGTATTCTAGCTAGTCTATCTACTATTTATGTTATGAATGAAATGAAAGGTCTTGCATACAAGAGTAGATAGATTTATTAAACGGAGTAGAAATAGAAATAGACAATAATATCGGCCACTGCGCGTCTTTTCTAAAATGACGTCTTGCATATGACTCATAGAAATAGTAGATAGACTAGCTAGAATAGACAAATAAAACTCATAGAAATAGTAGATAGACTAGCTAGACACAAACTATCTACTATTCCGATATACAAGATATTATTGTCTATTAAATAGACAATAATATCGGCCACTGCGCGTCTTTTCTAAAATGATGTCTTGCATATGACTCATAGAAATAGTAGATAGACTAGCTAGAATCAAACTTTCTTGTATTCTAATTGATTTTAAAAACTTACTATTGATTCTAGACCAGCTAGAATCAATATTAGATAGACTAGCTAGAATCAATAAAACTTTTAATAGATTCAGCAGTGAAAGTTTGATTCTATTTCTATGAGTCATACGCATATTCTCATATGCAAGTCCTTGTGCAAAATATTTTGATTCTAGCTAGTCTATCTACTATTTCTATGAGTCATATGCAAAACGTCATTTTAGAAAAGACTTTTTCACTATTCAATAAATAGATTCAAATCTATTTGAATCTAGAATCAAACTTTCTGTTTGATTCTAATAGAATCAATAGAATAGCACTAGTTCGTATGTGACGTCTTGCATATGGTTTTAGAATTCTAATCTATTGATTCTAGACCAGCTAGAATCAATAGTAGATAGACTAGCAAGAATCAATAAAACTTTTAATAGATTCAGCAGTGAAAGTTTGATTCTATTTCTATGAGTCATACGCATATTCTCATATGCAAGTCCATAACTCTGACCTAGTAAGCAAATCCACAAACACCGCCCCGTTTAATAAACCTTCAATAAAACTTTTAATAGATTCAGCAGTGAAAGTTTGATTCTAGCTAGTCTATCTACTATTTCTATGAGTCATATGCAAGAATATAATATCGGTAGAAATAGACAATAATATCGGCCACTGCGCGTCTTTTCTAAAATGACGTCTTGCATATGACTCTTGCTTACTAGATTCATAGCTGAAAAAATTTTATTTTTTTTTCTAATGACTTTAAAAGTCATTTATTAAACGGAGTCATATGCAAGACGTCATTTTAGAAAAGACGCGCAGTGGCCGATATTATTGTCTATTTCTACCGATATTATATTCTTGCATATGACTCATAGAAATAGTAGATAGACTAGCTAGAATCAAACTTTCACTGCTGAATCTATTAAAAGTTTTATTGATTCTAGCTAGTCTATCTACTATTGATTCTAGCTGGTCTAGAATCAATAGTAAGTTTTTAAAATCAATTAGAATACAAGAAAGTTTAATAAAAATCATAGAAATAAAATTTTATAAAACTTTGATTCAGGACATTTTCCTCTAGGCCTCTAGGTGGCCGATATTCAAATAGATTTAATAGATTCAGCAGTGAAAGTTTGATTCTAGATTCAAATAGATTTCTAAAATGACGTCTTGCATATGACTCATAGATATAGTAGATAGACTAGCTAGAATCAAACTTTCACTGCTGAATCTATTAAAAGTTTTAATAGATTCTAAAATGACGTCTTGCATATGAATCATAGAAAACTTATTATCTCTATCTATTCTATTCTATCTATCTACTCTAAGTATTCTTAGAAACTCAGCAAACTTTCACTGCTGAATCTATTAAAAGTTTTGAATCTTTAAGAATTAAAAGTTTTGAATCTATTAAAACTTTTAATAGATTCAGCAGTGAAAGTTTGATTCTAGCTAGTATATCTACTATTTCTATGAGTCATATGCAAGACGTCATTTTAGAAAAGACGCGCAGTGGCCGATATTATTGTCTATTTCAACCGATATTATATTCTTGCATATGACTCATAGAAATAGTACTACAATATTTTACTACAAAGACTCATAGAAATAGTAGATAGACTAGCTAGAATCAAACTTTCACTGTTCCTAGTGAAGGCTTGCGGTCTTGTGCAAAATATTTTCCTCTAGGCCTCTAGGTGGCCAATATTCAAATAGATTTAATAGATTCAGCAGTGAAAGTTTGATTCTAGCTAGTCTATCTACTATTTCTATGAGTCATATGCAAGTCCTTGTACAAAATATTTTGATTCTAGCTAGTCTATCTACTATTTCTATGAGTTTTATTTGTCTATTCTAGCTAGTCTATCTACTATTTATGTTATGAATGAAATGAAAGGTCTTGCATACAACAGTAGATAGATTTATTAAACGGAGTAGAAATAGAAATAGACAATAATATCGGCCACTGCGCGTCTTTTCTAAAATGATGTCTTGCATATGACTCATAGAAATAGTAGATAGACTAGCTAGAATAGACAAATAAAACTCATAGAAATAGTAGATAGACTAGATAGAATCAAACTATCTACTATTCCGATATACAAGATATTATTGTCTATTAAATAGACAATAATATCGGCCACTGCGTGTCTTTTCTAAAATGACGTCTTGCATATGACTCATAGAAATAGTAGATAGACTAGCTAGAATCAAACTTTCTTGTATTCTAATTGATTTTAAAAACTTACTATTGATTCTAGACCAGCTAGAATCAATAGTAGATAGACTAGCTAGAATCAATAAAACTTTTAATAGATTCAGCAGTGAAAGTTTGATTCTATTTCTATGAGTCATACGCATATTCTCATATGCAAGTCCTTGTGCAAAATATTTTGATTCTAGCTAGTCTATCTACTATTTCTATGAGTCATATGCAAGACGTCATTTTAGAAAAGACTTTTTCACTATTCAATAAATAGATTCAAATCTATTTGAATCTAGAATCAAACTTTCTGTTTGATTCAAATAGAATCAATAGAATAGCACTAGTTCGTATGTGACGTCTTGCATATGGTTCTAGAATTCTAATCTAGCTAGTCTATCTACTATTTCTATGAGTCATATGCAAGACGTCATTTTAGAAAAGACGCGCAGTGGCCGATATTATTGTCTATTTCTACCGATATTATATTCTTGCATATGACTCATAGAAATAGTACTACAATATTTTACTACAAAGACTCATAGAAATAGTAGATAGACTAGCTAGAATCAAACTTTCACTGTTTCTAGTGAAGGCTTGCGGCCTTGTGCAAAATATTTTCCTCTAGGCCTCTAGGTGGCCGATATTCAAATAGATTTAATAGATTCAGCAGTGAAAGTTTGATTCTAGCTAGTCTAGCTAGTCTCAAACTTTCTTGTATTCTAATTGATTTTAAAAACTTACTATTGATTCTAGACCAGCTAGAATCAATAGTAGATAGACTAGCTAGAATCAATAAAACTTTTAATAGATTCAGCAGTGAAAGTTTGATTCTATTTCTATGAGTCATACGCATATTCTCATATGCAAGTCCTTGTGCAAAATATTTTGATTCTAGCTAGTCTATCTACTATTTCTATGAGTCATATGCAAGACGTCATTTTAGAAAAGACTTTTTCACTATTCAATAAATAGATTCAAATCTATTTGAATCTAGAATCAAACTTTCTGTTTGATTCAAATAGAATCAATAGAATAGCACTAGTTCGTATGTGACGTCTTGCATATGGTTCTAGAATTCTAATCTATTGATTCTAGACCAGCTAGAATCAATAGTAGATAGACTAGCAAGAATCAATAAAACTTTTAATAGATTCAGCAGTGAATGTTTGATTCTATTTCTATGAGTCATACGCATATTCTCATATGCAAGTCCATAACTCTGACCTAGTAAGCAAATCCACAAACACCGCCCCGTTTAATAAAACTTCAATAAAACTTTTAATAGATTCAGCAGTGAAAGTTTGATTCTAGCTAATCTATCTACTATTTCTATGAGTCAAGAAAGTTTAATAAAACGCACAGAAATAAAATTTTATAAAACTTTGATTCTGGACATTTTCCTCTAGGCCTCTAGGTGGCCGATATTCAAATAGATTTAATAGATTCAGCAGTGAAAGTTTGATTCTAGATTCAAATAAATTTCTAAAATGACGTCTTGCATATGACTCATAGAAATAGTAGATAGACTAGCTAGAATCAAACTTTCACTGCTCAATCTATTAAAAGTTTTAATAGATTCTAAAATGACGTCTTGCATATGACTCATAGAAAACTTATTATCTCTATCTATTCTAATCTATCTATCTACTCTAAGTATTCTTAGAAACTTATCAAACTTTCACTGCTGAATCTATTAAAAGTTTTGAATCTTTAAGAATTAAAAGTTTTGAATCTATTAAAACTTTTAATAGATTCAGCAGTGAAAGTTTGATTCTAGCTAGTCTATCTACTATTTATATGAGTCATATGCAAGAAGTCATTTTAGAAAAGACGCACAGTGGCCGATATTATTGTCTATTTCTACCAATATTATATTCTTGCATATGACTCATAGAAATAGTACTACAATATTTTACTACAAAGACTCATAGAAATAGTAGATAGACTAGCTAGAATCAAACTTTCACTGTTTCTAGTGAAGGCTTGCGGCCTTGTGCAAAATATTTTCCTCTAGGCCTCTAGGTGGCCGATATTCAAATAGATTTAATAGATTCAGCAGTGAAAGTTTGATTCTAGCTAGTGTATCTACTATTTCTATGAGTCATATGCAAGTCCTTGTGCAAAATATTTTGATTCTAGCTAGTCTATCTACTATTTCTATGAGTTTTATTTGTCTATTCTAGCTAGTCTATCTACTATTTATGTTATGAATGAAATGAAAGGTCTTGCATACAAGAGTAGATAGATTTATTAAACGGAGTAGAAATAGAAATAGACAATAATATCGGCCACTGCGCGTCTTTTCTAAAATGATGTCTTGCATATGACTCATAGAAATAGTAGATAGACTAGCTAGAATAGACAAATAAAACTCATAGAAATAGTAGATAGACTAGCTAGAATCAAACTATCTACTATTCCGATATACAAGATATTATTGTCTATTAAATAGACAATAATATCGGCCACTGCGCGTCTTTTCTAAAATGACGTCTTGCATATGACTCATAGAAATAGTAGATAGATTAGCTAGAATCAAACTCTCTTGTATTCTAATTGATTTTAAAAACTTAATATTGATTCTAGACCAGCTAGAATCAATAGTAGATAGACTAGCTAGAATCAATAAAACTTTTAATAGATTCAGCAGTGAAAGTTTGATTCTATTTCTATGAGTCATACGCATATTCTCATATGCAAGTCCTTGTGCAAAATATTTTGATTCTAGCTAGTCTATCTACTATTTCTATGAGTCATATGCAAGACGTCATTTTAGAAAAGACTTTTTCACTATTCAATAAATAGATTCAAATCTATTTGAATCTAGAATCAAACTTTCTGTTTGATTCTAATAGAATCATTATAATAGCACTAGTTCGTATGTGACGTCTTGCATATGGTTCTAGAATTCTAATCTATTGATTCTAGACCAGCTAGAATCAACAGTAGATAGACTAGCAAGAATCAATAAAACTTTTAATAGATTCAGCAGTGAAAGTTTGATTCTATTTCTATGAGTCATACGCATATTCTCATATGCAAGTCCATAACTCTGACCTAGTAAGCAAATCCACGAACACCGCCCCGTTTAATAAAACTTCAATAAAACTTTTAATAGATTCAGCAGTGAAAGTTTGATTCTAGCTAGTCTATCTACTATTTCTATGAGTCATATGCAAGACAATAATATCGTAGAAATAGACAATAATATCGGCCACTGCGCGTCTTTTCTAAAATGACGTCTTGCATATGACTCATAGAAATAGTAGATAGACTAGATCTCATCTAGAGATCTAAATGAGTAGATCTCTGACCTAGTAAGCAAATCCACGAACAGAAATAGTAGAAATTGATAAGAAATAGTAGATAGACTAGCTAGAATCAAACTTTCTTGTATTCTAATTGATTTTATTGTATAAGATATTATTGTCTATTAAATAGACAATAATATCGGCCACTGCGCGTCTTTTCTAAAATGACGTCTTGCATATGACTCTTGCTTACTAGATTCATAGCTGAAAAAATTTATTTTTTTTTCTAATGACTTTAAAAGTCATTTATTAAACGGAGTCATATGTTTGATTCTAGATTCAAATAGATTTCTAAAATGACGTCTTGCATATGACTCATAGAAATAGTAGATAGACTAGCTAGAATCAAACTTTCACTGCTGAATCTATTAAAAGTTTTAATAGATTCTAAAATGACGTCTTGCATATGACTCATAGAAAACTTATTATCTCTATCTATTCTATTCTATCTATCTACTCTAAGTATTCTTAGAAACTTATCAAACTTTCACTGCTGAATCTATTAAAAGTTTTGAATCTTTAAGAATTAAAAGTTTTGAATCTATTAAAACTTTTAATAGATTCAGCAGTGAAAGTTGGATTCTAGCTAGTCTATCTACTATTTCTATGAGTCGTATGCAAGACGTCATTTTAGAAAAGACGCGCAGTGGCCGATATTATTGTCTATTTCTACCGATATTATATTCTTGCATATGACTCATAGAAATAGTACTACAATATTTTACTACAAAGACTCATAGAAATAGTAGATAGACTAGCTAGAATCAAACTTTCACTGTTTCTAGTGAAGGCTTGCGGCCTTGTGCAAAATATTTTCCTCTTGGCCTCTAGGTGGCCGATATTCAAATAGATTTAATAGATTCAGCAGTGAAAGTTTGATTCTAGCTTGTCTATCTACTATTTCTATGAGTCATGTGCAAGTCCTTGTGCAAAATATTTTGATTCTAGCTAGTCTATCTACTATTTCTATAAGTTTTATTTGTCTATTCTAGCTAGTCTATCTACTATTTATGTTATGAATGAAATGAAAGGTCTTGCATACAAGAGTAGATAGATTTATTAAACGGAGTAGAAATAGAAATAGACAATAATATCGGCCACTGCGCGTCTTTTCTAAAATGACGTCTTGCATATGACTCATAGAAATAGTAGATACACTAGCTAGAATAGACAAATAAAACTCATAGAAATAGTAGATAGACTAGCTAGAATCAAACTATCTACTATTCCGATATACAAGATATTATTGTCTATTAAATAGACAATAATATCGGCCACTGCGCGTCTTTTCTAAAATGACGTCTTGCATATGACTCATAGAAATAGTAGATAGACTAGCTAGAATCAAACTTTCTTGTATTCTAATTGATTTTAAAAACTTACTATTGATTCTAGACCAGCTAGAATCAATAGTAGATAGACTAGCTAGAATCAATAAAACTTTTAATAGATTCAGCAGTGAAAGTTTGATTCTATTTCTATGAGTCATACGCATATTCTCATATGCAAGTCCTTGTGCAAAATATTTTGATTCTAGCTAGTCTATCTACTATTTCTATGAGTCATATGCAAGACGTCATTTTAGAAAAGACTTTTTCACTATTCAATAAATAGATTCAAATCTATTTGAATCTAGAATCAAACTTTCTGTTTGATTCTAATAGAATCAATAGAATAGCACTAGTTCGTATGTGACGTCTTGCATATGGTTCTAGAATTCTAATCTATTGATTCTAGACCAGCTAGAATCAATAGTAGATAGACTAGCAAGAATCAATAAAACTTTTAGTAGATTCAGCAGTGAAAGTTTGATTCTATTTCTATGAGTCATACGCATATTCTCATATGCAAGTCCATAACTCTGACCTAGTAAGCAAATCCACGAACACCGCCCCGTTTAATAAAACTTCAATAAAACTTTTAATGGATTCAGCAGTGAAAGTTTGATTCTAGCTAGTCTATCTACTATTTCTATGAGTCATATGCAAGACAATAATATCGTAGAAATAGACAGTAATATCGGCCACTGCGCGTCTTTTCTAAAATGACGTCTTGCATATGACTCATAGAAATAGTAGATAGACTAGATCTCATCTAGAGATCTAGATGAGTAGATCTCTGACCTAGTAAGCAAATCCACGAACAGAAATAGTAGAAATTGATAAGAAATAGTAGATAGACTAGCTAGAATAAACTTTCTTGTATTATAATTGATTTTATTGTATAAGATATTATTGTCTATTAAATAGACAATAATATCGGCCAATGTGCGTCTTTTCTAAAATGACGTCTTGCATATGACTCTTGCTTACTAGATTCATAGCTGAAAAAATTTATTTTTTTTTCTAATGACTTTAAAAGTCATTTATTAAACGGAGTCATATGTTTGATTCTAGATTCAAATAGATTTCTAAAATGACGTCTTGCATATGACTCATAGAAATAGTAGATAGATTAGCTAGAATCAAACTTTCACTGCTGAATCTATTAAAAGTTTTAATAGATTCTAAAATGACGTCTTGCATATGACTCATAGAAAACTTATTATCTCTATCTATTCTATTCTATCTATCTACTCTAAGTATTCTTAGAAACTTATCAAACTTTCACTGCTGAATCTATTAAAAGTTTTGAATCTTTAAGAATTAAAAGTTTTGAATCTATTAAAACTTTTAATAGATTCAGCAGTGAAAGTTGGATTCTAGCTAGTCTATCTACTATTTCTATGAGTCGTATGCAAGACGTCATTTTAGAAAAGACGCGCAGTGGCCGATATTATTGTCTATTTCTACCGATATTATATTCTTGCATATGACTCATAGAAATAGTACTACAATATTTTACTACAAAGACTCATAGAAATAGTAGATAGACTAGCTAGAATCAAACTTTCACTGTTTCTAGTGAAGGCTTGCGGCCTTGTGCAAAATATTTTCCTCTTGGCCTCTAGGTGGCCGATATTCAATAGATTTAATAGATTCAGCAGTGAAAGTTTGATTCTAGCTTGTCTATCTACTATTTCTATGAGTCATGTGCAAGTCCTTGTGCAAAATATTTTGATTCTAGCTAGTCTATCTACTATTTCTATGAGTTTTATTTGTCTATTCTAGCTAGTCTATCTACTATTTATGTTATGAATGAAATGAAAGGTCTTGCATACAAGAGTAGATAGATTTATTAAACGGAGTAGAAATAGAAATAGACAATAATATCGGCCACTGCGCGTCTTTTCTAAAATGACGTCTTGCATATGACTCATAGAAATAGTAGATACACTAGCTAGAATAGACAAATAAAACTCATAGAAATAGTAGATAGACTAGCTAGAATCAAACTATCTACTATTCCGATATACAAGATATTATTGTCTATTAAATAGACAATAATATCGGCCACTGCGCGTCTTTCTAAAATGACGTCTTGCATATGACTCATAGAAATAGTAGATAGACTAGCTAGAATCAAACTTACTTGTATTCTAATTGATTTTAAAAACTTACTATTGATTCTAGACCAGCTAGAATCAATAGTAGATAGACTAGCTAGAATCAATAAACTTTTAATAGATTCAGCAGTGAAAGTTTGATTCTATTTCTATGAGTCATACGCATATTCTCATATGCAAGTCCTTGTGCAAAATATTTTGATTCTAGCTAGTCTATCTACTATTTCTATGAGTCATATGCAAGACGTCATTTTAGAAAAGACTTTTTCACTATTCAATAAATAGATTCAAATCTATTTGAATCTAGAATCAAACTTTCTGTTTGATTCTAATAGAATCAATAGAATAGCACTAGTTCGTATGTGACGTCTTGCATATGGTTCTAGAATTCTAATCTATTGATTCTAGACCAGCTAGAATCAATAGTAGATAGACTAGCAAGAATCAATAAAACTTTTAGTAGATTCAGCAGTGAAAGTTTGATTCTATTTCTATGAGTCATACGCATATTCTCATATGCAAGTCCATAACTCTGACCTAGTAAGCAAATCCACGAACACCGCCCCGTTTAATAAAACTTCAATAAAACTTTTAATGGATTCAGCAGTGAAAGTTTGATTCTAGCTAGTCTATCTACTATTTCTATGAGTCATATGCAAGACAATAATATCGTAGAAATAGACAGTAATATCGGCCACTGCGCGTCTTTTCTAAAATGACGTCTTGCATATGACTCATAGAAATAGTAGATAGACTAGATCTCATCTAGAGATCTAGATGAGTAGATCTCTGACCTAGTAAGCAAATCCACGAACAGAAATAGTAGAAATTGATAAGAAATAGTAGATAGACTAGCTAGAATAAACTTTCTTGTATTATAATTGATTTTATTGTATAAGATATTATTGTCTATTAAATAGACAATAATATCGGCCAATGTGCGTCTTTTCTAAAATGACGTCTTGCATATGACTCTTGCTTACTAGATTCATAGCTGAAAAATTTTTTTTTTTTTTTCTAATGACTTTAAAAGTCATTTATTAAACGGAGTCATATGCAAGACGTCATTTTAGAAAAGACGCGCAGTGGCCGATATTATTGTCTATTTCTACCGATATTATATTCTTGCATGTGACTCATAGAAATAGTAGATAGACTAGCTAGAATCAACTTTCACTGCTGAATCTATTAAAAGTTTTATTGATTCTAGCTAGTCTATCTACTATTGATAATAGCTGGTCTAGAATCAATAGTAAGTTTTTAAAATCAATTAGAATACAAGAAAGTTTAATAAAACTCATAGAAATAAAATTTTATAAAACTTTGATTCTGGACATTTTCCTCTAGGCCTCTAGGTGGCCGATATTCAAATAGATTTAATAGATTCAGCAGTGAAAGTTTGATTCTAGATTCAAATAGATTTCTAAAATGATGTCTTGCATATGACTCATAGAAATAGTAGATAGACTAGCTAGAATCAAACTTTCACTGCTGAATCTATTAAAAGTTTTAATAGATTCTAAAATGACGTCTTGCATATGACTCATAGAAAACTTATTATCTCTATCTATTCTATTCTATCTATCTACTCTAAGTATTCTTAGAAACTTATCAAACTTTCACTGCTGAATCTATTAAAAGTTTTGGATCTTTAAGAATTAAAAGATTTGAATCTATTAAAACTTTTAATAGATTCAGCAGTGACAGTTGATTCTAGCTAGTCTATCTACTATTTCTATGAGTCATATGCAAGACGTCATTTTAGAAAAGACGCGCAGTGGCCGATATTATTGTCTATTTCTACCGATATTATATTCTTGCATATGACTCATAGAAATAGTACTACAATATTTTACTACAAAGACTCATAGAAATAGTAGATAGACTAGCTAGAATCAAACTTTCACTGTTTCTAGTGAAGGCTTGCGGCCTTGTGCAAAATATTTTCCTCTAGGCCTCTAGGTGGCCGATATTCAAATAGATTTAATAGATTCAGCAGTGAAAGTTTGATTCTAGCTAGTCTATCTACTATTTCTATGAGTCATATGCAAGTCCTTGTGCAAAATATTTTGATTCTAGCTAGTCTATCTACTATTTCTATGAGTTTTATTTGTCTATTCTAGCTAGTCTATCTACTATTTATGTTATGAATGAAATGAAAGGTCTTGCATACAAGAGTAGATAGATTTATTAAACGGAGTAGAAATAGAAATAGACAATAATATCGGCCACTGCGCGTCTTTTCTAAAATGAAGTCTTGCATATGACTCATAGAAATAGTAGATAGACTAGCTAGAATAGACAAATAAAACTCATAGAAATAGTAGATAGACTAGCTAGAATCAAAATATCTACTATTCCGATATACAAGATATTATTGTCTATTAAATAGACAATAATATCGGCCACTGCGCGTCTTTTCTAAAATGACGTCTTGCAAATGACTCATAGAAATAGTAGATAGACTAGCTAGAATCAAACTTTCTTGTATTCTAATTGATTTTAAAAATTTACTATTGATTCTAGACCAGCTAGAATCAATAGTAGATAGACTAGCTAGAATCAATAAAACTTTTAATAGATTCAGCAGTGAAAGTTTGATTCTATTTCTATGAGTCATACGCATATTCTCATATGCAAGTCCTTGTGCAAATATTTTGATTCTAGCTAGTCTATCTACTATTTCTATGAGTCATATGCAAGACGTCATTTTAGAAAAGACTTTTTCACTATTCAATAAATAGATTCAAATCTATTTGAATCTAGAATCAAACTTTCTGTTTGATTCTAATAGAATCAATAGAATAGCACTAGTTCATATGTGACGTCTTGCATATGGTTCTAGAATTCTAATCTATTGATTCTAGACCAGCTAGAATCAATAGTAGATAGACTAGCAAGAATCAATAAAACTTTTAATAGATTCAGCAGTGAAAGTTTGATTCTATTTCTATGAGTCATACGCATATTCTCATATGCAAGTCCATAACTCTGACCTAGTAAGCAAATCCACGAACACCGCCCCGTTTAATAAAACTTCAATAAAACTTTTAATAGATTCAGCAGTGAAAGTTTGATTCTAGCTAGTCTATCTACTATTTCTATGAGTCATATGCAAGACAATAATATCGTAGAAATAGACAATAATATCGGCCACTGCGCGTCTTTTCTAAAATGACGTCTTGCATATGACTCATAGAAATAGTAGATAGACTAGATCTCATCTAGAGATTTAGATGAGTAGATATCTGACCTAGTAAGCAAATCCACGAACAGAAATAGTAGAAATTGATAAGAAATAGTAGATAGACTAGCTAGAATCAAACGTTCTTGTATTCTAATTGATTTTATTGTATAAGATATTATTGTCTATTAAATAGACAATAATATCGGTCACTGCGCGTCTTTTCTAAAATGACGTCTTGCATATGACTCTTGCTTACTAGATTCATAGCTGAAAATTTTTTTTTTTCTAATGACTTTAAAAGTCATTTATTAAACGGAGTCATATGCAAGACGTCATTTTAGAAAAGACGCGCAGTGGCCGATATTATTGTCTATTTCTACCGATATTATATTCTTGCATATGACTCATAGAAATAGTAGATAGACTAGCTAGAATCAAACTTTCACTGCTGAATCTATTAAAAGTTTTATTGATTCTAGCTAGTCTATCTACTATTGATTCTAGCTGGTCTAGAATCAATAGTAAGTTTTTAAAATCAATTAGAATACAAGAAAGTTAATAAAACTCATAGAAATAAAATGTTATAAAACTTTGATTCTGGACATTTTCCTCTAGGCCTCTAGGTGGCCGATATTCAAATAGATTTAATAGATTCAGCAGTGAAAGTTTGATTCTAGATTCAAATAGATTTCTAAAATGACGTCTTGCATATGACTCATAGAAATAGTAGATAGACTAGCTAGAATCAAACTTTCACTGCTGAATCTATTAAAAGTTTTAATAGATTCTAAAATGACGTCTTGCATATGACTCATAGAAAACTTATTATCTCTATCTATTCTATTCTATCTATCTACTCTAAGTATTCTTAGAAACTTATCAAACTTTCACTGCTGAATCTATTAAAAGTTTTGAATCTTTAAGAATTAAAAGTTTTGAATCTATTAAAACTTTTAATAGATTCAGCAGTGAAAGTTTGATTCTAGCTAGTCTATCTACTACTTCTATGAGTCATATGCAAGACGTCATTTTAGAAAAGAGGCGCAGTGGCCGATATTATTGTCTATTTCTACCGATATTATATTCTTGCATATGACTCATAGAAATAGTACTACAATATTTTACTACAAAGACTCATAGAAATAGTAGATAGACTAGCTAGAATCAAACTTTCACTGTTTCTAGTGAAGGCTTGCGGGCTTGTGCAAAATATTTTCCTCTAGGCCTCTAGGTGGCCGATATTCAAATAGATTTAATAGATTCAGCAGTGAAAGTTTGATTCTAGCTAGTCTATCTTCTATTTCTATGAGTCATATGCAAGTCCTTGTGCAAAATATTTTGATTCTAACTAGTCTATCTACTATTTCTATGAGTTTTATTTGTCTATTCTAGCTAGTCTATCTACTATTTATGTTATGAATGAAATGAAAGGTCTTGCATACAAGAGTAGATAGATTTATTAAACGGAGTAGAAATAGAAATAGACAATAATATCGGCCACTGCGCGTCTTTTCTAAAATGACGTCTTGCATATGACTCATAGAAATAGTAGATAGACTAGCTAGAATCAAACTTTCTTGTATTCTAATTGATTTTAAAAACTTACTATTGATTCTAGACCAGCTAGAATCAATAGTAGATAGACTAGCTAGAATCAATAAAACTTTTAATAGATTCAGCAGTGAAAGTTTGATTCTATTTCTATGAGTCATACGCATATTCTCATATGCAAGTCCTTGTGCAAAATATTTTGATTCTAGCTAGTCTATCTACTATTTCTATGAGTAATATGCAAGACGTCATTTTAGAAAAGACTTTTTCACTATTCAATAAATAGATTCAAATCTATTTGAATCTAGAATCAAACTTTCTGTTTGATTCTAATAGAATCAATAGAATAGCACTAGTTCGTATGTGACGTCTTGCATATGGTTCTAGAATTCTAATCTATTGATTCTAGACCAGCTAGAATCAATAGTAGATAGACTAGCAAGAATCAATAAAACTTTTAATAGATTCAGCAGTGAAAGTTTGATTCTATTTCTATGAGTCATACGCATATTCTCTTTTGCAAGTCCATAACTCTGACCTAGTAAGCAAATCCACGAACACCGCCCAGTTTAATAAAACTTCAATAAAACTTTTAATAGATTCAGCAGTGAAAGTTGATTCTAGCTAGTCTATCTACTATTTCTATGAGTCATATGCAAGACAATAATATCGTAGAAATAGACAATAATATCGGCCACTGCGCGTCTTTTCTAAAATGACGTCTTGCATATGACTCATAGAAATAGTAGATAGACTAGATCTCATCTAGAGATCTAGATGAGTAAATCTCTGACCTAGTAAGCAAATCCACGAACAGAAATAGTAGAAATTGATAAGAAATAGTAGATAGACTAGCTAGAATCAAACTTTCTTGTATTCTAATTGATTTTATTGTATAAGATATTATTGTCTATTAAATAGACAATAATATCGGCCACTGCGCGTCTTTTCTAAAATGACGTCTTGCATATGACTCAT
>NW_027064405.1:0-26440 GCF_032884065.1 Artemia franciscana
TTACGGACTTTCCAAAAATTTGAAATCTTGAAAGACACCTACCTTGATCGAAGAAGAACTTGCCTTTATTACGTGGAACATGTAATTACTTAACTATTTCAAACTTATATGGAAAAGTTGAAGATTTTATGCACGGAAAAGTTATATTGAATCGCTCAAAGAGTAAAAAACAGGTAATTGCAAAAATATAAGAGAATATTTTGACAACAGATTAAAGCAATTGAAAAACCTTAATAAATAAAACCAAGGCTTAAAGTGAAAGAAAAACTAAAACATAACAAAATACGCCATGAGAACATCGTCACAGTTGCGCCTAATGACATATAAATACTGACATATAATGACTAAATGGATATATAAATGACGATGGAGACACAGGGAATGTTTGATTAGCAATCACCATCAACAAAACTCAAGTGCAATCATTAGAATAATGAGGTATAGATCTGAATACGGATTGTTGTTCCCATTGACAATTATATGTTGCATGTTCAAGAGTCGGTAAACCTGTAGTGGGACACAGGGACACAACTACAATGGCACGTAAATAATATGGCGCGTAACAACTTACGCTCGCGGGGGGGGGGGCTTATATATATATATATATCTATATATATAAAAATAAGTTGTCTGTCTGTGTGTCTGTCTGTCAGGTGTTGTCATGTTTCTGTGTCGACTGACGTCATGAAGTTAGTTGTCGTCATTTTTGCTATGACGGTGACGTCATTAATGGTATTTAAGACATGCGTTCATGGAAAAATGTTTAATTGTAAAATGAATGAAGAACCTACAATGGCAACAGCCGAGGAAGCAGCTCAAAGAGTCTATGCCAAAAAACTTGCTGCTGATATAGAAAGTAAGAAAAGAAAGCGTGCCGAGGAATCACAAGAACAGCAAGAAAACAGGCTTGCAGCTGATAGAGAAAGTAAGAAAAGAAAGCGTGCCGAGGAATCACAAGAACAGCAAGAAAACAGGCTTGCGGCTAAAGAACGCAAAACCATGCAGTTAGATGATAATCCACCTGGAAAGCGAGAGTCAAAACATATCAAAACTGAAAATGATAGCGATGATGATTGGGTTTGGGATTTTGACTTGGATAAGGTCATCAATGAAAACCAGATTTAAGTTAAAAAACAAAGGTTCGGCGATATGTACTTCATAGTGACGCTGAAAAATAA
The DNA here is from genome assembly GCF_032884065.1 of Artemia franciscana. Taxonomy (NCBI): domain Eukaryota; kingdom Metazoa; phylum Arthropoda; class Branchiopoda; order Anostraca; family Artemiidae; genus Artemia; species Artemia franciscana. Next base: position 1,179 of record NW_027064405.1, read on the forward strand.
AGAAGAAAAAAAAACTGAAAAAAATGTAAAAAACTAAAAAAAACTAAAAAGAAAAAACACTCAAAGATAAATTACAGACCGGAACACAAATGACGACCGACACAGAGGGAATATAAATGACGACCAGGAACCTCAAAGAAAAATTACAGACTGGGACACCCGGACACAAATCACGACCGGGAATATACATGACGACCGGGACGCAGGGACACAACTACAGCGGGGACGCCGGGGGCACAGGCGGGATATATAATTGACGACTGAGACACAGGGATTGTTTGAATAGAAGTTACAGACCGGGACACCGGGACACAAATGACGACCGGGTCACTGGGACACAGGGAATATAAATGACGACCGGGACACTCAAAGAGAAAATACAAACTGGGACACCAGGACAAAAATGACGACCGGGACACAGGGAATATAAATGCTATTTATATGCACAGACAATGGGACAGCGAAGAATGTTGTATATTCGCATGTTTTACTTAGTTAAAAATATATATTTATATCTATCTCTATTCACAAGTGGGACACAGGGACACAGCCACAATGGCGCGTAACTAATATGGCGCGTAACGACTTACGCGCGCGGTGGGATCTGGGGGGCGCGAAGCGCCCCACCAGCTAGGTGTTGGGGTGGCGCAAAGCGAGTTGTGTGTATGCATGTTTGTTTGTTTGTAAAAAGAGCGTTTGTATATGACGTCATTATTAGTACATAAGGCTTTGTATATGCACAAACATATAAATATAAATGCTATTTATATGCACAGACAATGGGACAGCGAAGAATGTTGTATATTCGCATGTTTTACGTAGTTAAAAATATATATTTATATCTATCTCTATTCACAGGTGGGACACAGGGACACAGCTACAATGGCGCGTAACTAATATGGCGCGTAACGACTTACGCGCGCAGGGGAGCTTGGGGGGCGCAAAGCGCCCAACCAACTAGGTGTTGGGGTAGCGCGAAGCGCCACCCCAACAGCTAGTCTATATATATAAAAATAAGTTGTTTGTCTGTCTGTGGATCAGGTGACGTCATGTTTCTGTGTCGACTGACGTCATGTTTGTCGACTAACGTCATTATAAGGATTGAGCTGTATGTCGTCATGAAGTTGTTTGTCGTCTGACGTCATGTTTGTCGACTAACGAAACTACAGACCGGGACACCGGGACACATATGACGTGTTATGTCTGTTATAACGTAATAGAGGCAACAATCTTGACAGGGCCTTTTGAGGGTGAGGCTTTTCTTATTCCACGCATTCTCATGATTCCAATGGATCTGCCTTTTCAACCTAAAAGATTGCAATTCCCAATTTGATTATCATATTTAGTTTTCATTCCAGAACCACTAAAGCTATTATGTAAATATCAAAAATATTTATGTTGTCTGAGCAATAATTTTTAGTTTTTATTTCAAAATAGAAAAATTACCTGACAATTTTAGAATTATATCTATCTATATATATAAAAATAAGTTGTCTGTCTGTGTATCAGGTGACGTCATGTTTCTGTGTCAACTGGCGTCATGAAGTTAGTTGTCGTCATTTTTGCTATGACGGTGACGTCATTAAAGATATTTAAGACATATATGTTCACGTAAAAATCTATTAATGTTTAAGTTTAAAATGACTGATGAACTTACAATGGCAAAAGTCGATGAAGATGCTCAAAGAGTCTATGCCAAATAACTTGCTGCTGATAGAGAAAGTCAGAAAAGAAAGCGTGCCGAGGAATCAAAAGAACAGCAAGGAAACAGGCTTGAGGCTAAAGAACGCAAAAACGCGCAGTTAGATGAAGATCCACCTGGACAGCGAGAGTCAAAACATATCAAAACTGAAAATGATAGCGATGATGATTGGGTTTGGGATTTTGACTTGGATAAGGTCATCAATGCCTACCAGATTTTAGTTAAAAAAACAAAGGTTCGGCGATATGTACTTCATAGTGAAGCTGAAAAATAAAGAAGAAAAAGAAAACTGAAAAAAGAAAAAATGTAAAAAACTAAAAAATACTAAAAAGAAAAAACACTCAAAGAGAAATTACAGACCGGGACACAAATGACGACCGGGACAGAGGGAATATAAATAATGACCGGGACACTCAAGGAGAAATTACAGACTGGGATACCAGGACACAAATGACGACCGGGACACAGGCAATATAAATGACGACCAGGACACAGGTATTTAAGAATATCGTTCAAAGACAAATTTTTAATAGTAAGAAGACCGTTGAAAGAGAAATTTCTAATTGTAAAATGACTGAAGAACCTACAATGGCAACACCCGAGGAAGCTGCTCAAAACGAATGTATTCACGCCGAAGTAGCTGAGTTGGTAAAGCGTTATGAATCAGGTTCTAGGTCCGAGAGGCTCCAGGTTTTTACCTAAGTTTACCTAAGTAAACCCTTTACCTAAGTTTTTACCTAAAAAAGGTAAAAACTACAAAAAAACTAAAAAGAAAATATATATATATATATATTTATATATATCATCTTTTCCACAAAAATAATAATTTAGTGCTTCTGCTTAAAAACAGCAATCGAATTGATGCCTCCTGATATGCAACTGTCAACAAAGTGGCAATCGTTGTGGTCGGTGATCAGTTCTTACCTCGAGATAATATTCTTTATAGGCGAAACAATCAGTTGACAAGAATTGCTTAAACTCATCGATGCTACGATGCCCTACAATATCCTGACGAATATAAATGACGCCCGGGACACTCAAATAGAAATCACAGACTGGGACACCGGGACACAAATGACGACGGGGACACAGGGAATATAAATGACGACCCGGACACAGGGACACAACTACAACGGGGACGCCGGGGGGCACAGGGGGATATATAAATGACGACGGCAACAAAGGAAATGGTCGATTAGCAATCACCATCAACAAAGCTCAAGGGCAATCAATAGAATCGTGAGGTATAGATCTGAATACGGATTGTTTTCCCATGGACCATTATGCGTTGCATGTTCAAGAGTCGGTAAACCTGACAGTCTATTTATATGCACAGACGATGGGACAGCAAAGAATGTTGTATATTCGCAAGTTTTACGTAGTTAAAAACATATATATATATATATATATATATATATATAATATATATATATATATATATATATATATATATATATATTCACAGGTGGGACATAGGGACACAACTACAATGGCGAGTAACTAATATGGCGCGTAACGACTTACGCGCGCAGGGGGGCGCGAAAAGCCCCCACCAACTAGGTGTTGGGGTGGCGCGAAGCGCCACCCCAACAGCTAGTATATATATATATATATATATATATATATATATATATATATATATATATATATATATATATATATATATATATATATATATATATATATATATATATATATATATAAATACTACCTGTTGTTGGGGCACTTCGGCCCCCCCCCCCAATCCCCCTGCGCGCTTAAGTCGTTACGCGCCATATTAGTTAAGCGCCATTGTAGTTGTGTCCCTGTGTCCAACCTGTGAATAGAGATAGATATAAATATATTTTTTTAACTTCGTAAAACATGCGAATATACAACATTCTTCGCTGTCCCATTGTCTGTGCATATAAATAGATTGTCAGGTTTACTGACTCTTGAACATGCAACATATAATTGTCCATGGGAAAAACAATCCGTATTTAGATCTATACCTCATTATTCTAATGATGTGTCCCTGTGTCCCAGTCGTCATTTACATTCCCTGTGTCCCGGTCTTAATTGTGTCCTGGTGTCCCAGTTTGTGATTTCTCTTTGAGTGTCCCGGTCGTCATTTATATTCCCTGTGTCTCGGTCCTCATTTGTGTCCCGGTGTCCCGGTCTGTAATTTCTATTCAAAAAATCTCTGTGTCCCGGTCGTCATTTACATATCCCGCCTGTGCCCCAGGCGTCCCCGTTGTAGTTGTGTCGCTGTGTCCCGGTCGTAATTTATAATCCCTGTGTCCCGGTCGTGATTTGTGTCCGGGTGTCCCAGTTTGTAATTTCTCTTTGAGGTTCCCGGTCATCATTTATATTCCCTCTGTCTCGGTCGTCATTTGTGTCCCGGTCTGTATTTTCTCTTTGAGTGTTTTTTCTTTTTAGTTTTTATTTTAGTTTTTACCTTTTTTTTTTCAGTTTTCTTTTTCTTATTTATTTTTCAGTGTCACTATGAAGTACATATCGCCGAACCTTTGTGTTTTTTTAACTTAAATCTGGTAGGCATTGATGACCTTATCCAAGTCAAAATCCCAAACCCAATCATCATCGCTATCATTTTCAGTTTTGATATGTTTTGACTCTCGCTGTCTAGGTGGATTTTCATCTAACTTTGCGGTTTTGCGTTCTTTAGCCGCAAGCCTGTTTTCTTGCTGTTCTTGTGATTCCTCAGCACGTTTTCTTTTCTTACTTTCTCTATCAGTTGCAAGCCTGTTTTCTTGCTGTTCTTGTGATTCCTCGGCACGCTATGCGAATATACAACATTCTTTGCTGTCCCATTGTCTGTGCATATAAATAGATTGTCAGGTTTACTGACTCTTGAACATGCAACATATAATTGTCCATGAGAAAAACAGTCCGTATTCAGATCTATACTTCATTATTCTAATGATGTGTCCCTCTGTCCCGGTCGTCATTTATATTCCCTGCGTCCCGGTCGTCATTTGTGTCCCGGTGTCCCAGATTGTAATTTCTATTTGAGTGTCCCGGTCGTCATTTATATTCCCTGTGTCCCGGTGTCCCGGTCGTCATTTGTGTCCCGGTGTCCCGGTCTGTAATTTCTATTCGAACAATCCCTGTGTCTGGGTCGTCATTTATATATCCCGCCTGTACCCCCGGCGTCCCCGTTGTAGTTGTGTCCCTGTGTCCCGGTTGTCATTTATATTCCCTGTGTCCCGGTCGTGATTTGTGTCCGGGTGTCCCAGTCTGTAATTTCTCTTTGAGGCTCCCGGTCGTCATTTATATTCCCTCTGTATCGGTCGTCATTTGTGTCCCGGTCTGTAATTTATCTTTGAGTGTTTTTTCTTTTTAGTTTTTCTTTAGTTTTTTACCTTTTTTCTTTTTTCAGTTTTCTTTTTCTTCTTTATTTTTCAGCGTCGCTATGAAGTACATATCGCCGAACCTTTGTTTTTTTAACTAAAATCTGGTAGGCATTGATGACCTTATCCAAGTCAAAATCCCAAACCCAATCATCAACGCTATCATTTTCAGTTTTGATATGGTTTGACTTTCGCTGTCCAGGTGGATTTTCATCTAACTGCACGGTTTTGCGTTCTTTAGCCGCAAGCCTGTTTTCTTGCAGTTTTTGTGATTCCTTGGCACGCTTTCTTTTCTTACTTTCTCTATCAGACGCAAGCCCGATTTCTTGCTGTTCTTGTGATTCGTCGGAACGCTTTTTTCTTACTTTCTCTATCAGCAGCAAGTTTTTTGGCATAGACTCTTTGAGCAGCTTCCTCGGCTGTTGCCATTGTAGGTTCTTCAGTCATTTTACAATTCAACATTTTTCCGTGAACGAATGTCTTAAATACCTTTAATGACGTCATCGTCATAAACAACATGACGACAACTGACTTCGTGACGTCAGTCGACACACAAAATGACGTCACTCGACACACACACATACAAACAAACAAACAACTTATTTTTATATATAGAGATTTTTAACTACGTAAGACATGCGAATATATAACATTCTTTGCTGTCCCATTGTCTGTCCATATAAATAGATTGGCAGGCTTACTAAACATGCAACATAATAATTGTCCATGGGAAAACAAGGTCTCTCGAAAAGTGGCCTAGCCGTTCATGGCATGTTAGAAAACAGGTTTCTTGCGGCCATGCCAATTTGATTGAAAAAGGTACAAATATGCAATCCGGGCACGTATTAGACCTGACGTCACAAACTTGTTTTTCTTAATAGGCTAATAGGAAGGTGATGGGATAATCAGAAAATATGTCACAAGACTTGTTTTGTTAATAAGAATAAAGTGGTAGCCTTGGATGTCTCTTATTTTAGCTTTTGGCATGAATATAAAGGCGTATCTATCAAATATACGGGTAGAAGATACTTCGAATAGAAGATGGCGTATGAGAGAAGAATCTCTGATGTTTAAGCGGTATTTTAAAGTCTAATTTGAATGTGTCAAACCTTTAACAGGTCTTGATAAACAGCTGCAGGTACTGGAGATTACCCCATATACCGGGTTTTAATATATGTCCTTCGCAGTGGAAATCAATGGACGGTAGATCTAATATATGAAAATTCGGATGGGGGATATTTTTCACTTACTGTCCTTTTTATCAATAAAATACCAAAACAGGTTATGACTACATAAAATTACTTGCAAAAGGTATTTGCTTAATCTAGAAGGTGGGTTAAACTGTAGTTCTTATTTGGAATTTTGAATAAACTATTAATTGGAGAATTTGATTATAGCCTTGGGATTTCGGAAGGAGTTTAGAAATGTATTTTCAAGAAGTTGTAAGTTATCAATCTTTATGATAATTAAATTTAAAAAGTTACAATTTTTGTTTATTAAAAGTAAGAAATAATATTAAAACTTTAAGAGAACAGATATTATTCCGTATATATGCCGCCTCCTTTTCAACACATCTCTCTTCACGCTCAAGTTTTAAACACTTTAAAAAAAGTCTTTCTTTAAGAATTTTAAATGAAGGTCTAACTTTAGTTTAAAGAGTGGGGTATCGAGGAGGAGGCAGCCCACATATAAACTCCTCAGGTTTTAGCGCTTCTCCTCGCTTTCAGCTGAAAAAATAGTTTTTCTTAAAATTTAACTTCTGATTTTTTTCGAATAGTATTCCGATAAATACCTCCTCATTTATGGTAATTACCCTAAGGAAGTTCCCCCACATAAAATTCTTCCCCCATGAACTTGACATCGTAAAAGTGTGTCATTGCTACAAATACTCCCCCCCCCCCCCAAAAAAAAAAAAGTTCACTATTCCGGATGAAAAATTCTTTTTAGCTTATTCTTCATATTCTTACTAAATAAAGATACTAATTTTTACTTTATTTCTGATTGTTTATTAATTCATTCCGAAAATTACTTCTATGTTGAAAACTTTTCCAAGATCCCTCCCCTCCATCGAGAAGTTTCTCGTAGATAATTCTAATAGACAGTTCTTCATGGATTATTTATCATGAGTTGAATGAGCAAATTTGTATTTGAATTCAGCCAAATTTCCCCCGTGTAAAATTTCTGATGAAAAGTCTACCCCCCCCCCCCCAAAAAAAAAAAAAAACTTCCCTTCCAAATGGAAAATCATCCCTGTAGAAAATAGCTCTCTTCCTAAGAATATACCACACTTTCAAAGAATCTGTCACAGTCTTTCCTCTCCGACAAATACACCCCCCCCCCAAAAAAAAAAAACGTGCAAAATACGCCTTGTTGAAAATAATCACCGGCGAATCTCCCCCTGGAAAATACTCCCTCCCTTAGCAAGTTAGTCTCCAATCCCTTTCGACTTATAATAAAGGACTAGAACACTGGTGGATCCATTGGGTGGGACCCTTAACCCCCCGAGATTTCTCCCGTGCCCCCTTTTCTCTGTTTGTTTCTTTTTTCACTCTTTTTCTTAGCAAATTTGTCAATATCGACAATTATTGGCACCTTTGTGACATTCAGCTTTCCCTAAGATTTTGCTCCTTGGCGTCCCTGTCACATTGACCCCCCCCCCATGATTTTGCTCTATAATTACATGATTACATGTTTCCGTTAGACTCGCAGAAGCACAGTGAAGAGTCAGCTTTCCCAATTCTATTTTAACAAGAGCTCATATGGCACTTTTGACGAAGTTGGAAGAGCCAAGAGCCCATATAGTATGAGCTCTAGCAAAATTCTAAGAATCAATAGATTGATTTAAAAGGAAATTCAGAGGCTTACTGCCGGTCGGGATTTAAAACAAGAGCTCTGAGACACGAGGTCCTTCTAAATATCAAAAATTCATTAAGGTCCAATCACCCACTCGTAAGCTAAAAATATCTCATTTTTTCTAATTTTTCCCCTCTCTTCAGCCCCTCCCCCATGTTGTAGAATCAGGGAACATTCTACAACGAAATCAAGTCAATTTGTGCAGGTCCCTGACATACCAATTTTAATCGTCCTAGCACGTCCAGAAGCACCGAACTCGCTAAAGCACTTCAATCCCCTTACTCCCCCAAAGAGAGCTGATCCATTCCGGTTACATCAATCACACATCTACGAAATTTACTTATTCTACCCACCAAGTTACATTCCGATCCCTCCACTCTAAGGGTTTTCCAAGATTTTAGGCTTTCCCCACCAGCTCCCTCTAATGTTACTGGATCCAGTCGGGATATAAAATAAAAGCTCTGAGACACGATATCCTTCTAAAACTCAAATTTCATTAAGATCGGATTACCCATTATTAAGTTAAAACTACCTCATTTTTTTTAATTTTTACAAATTAAAAACCCCCAGGTCCCTCAAAGAGAACGAATCTGTTCCGATTATGTCAATCACTTGTATCCATAACTTGTGCTTATTCTTCCCATCAAGTTTTATCCCGATCTCTCCACTCTGTGTTTTTTAATGTTTCTGTTTGACAATATTTCCGACGCTCTATGTCCCCAGATCCGACTCGAATTGAAAATGGAGCATTTGAGACATAAGATTCTTCTATATATCAAGTTTCATTAAGATCCGATCACCCATTCGTAAGATACCTCGATTTTCACGTTTTCCAAGAATACTGGTTTCTTCCTCCAACTCCCCCACTGTCACCGGATCTGATCGGGACTTAAAACAGGAGTTCTAAAGCACAAGACTATTCTAAATATCAGATTTTATTAAGATCTGATTATCCGTTCGTAAGTTACAAATACCTCATTTTTCTAGTTTTTTCCGAATTACACCCCCCCCCCCCTCCCAACTCAACCAAAGAAAGCGGACGTGGTCCAGTTATCTCAATCTCGTATCTAGGACTTGTGCTTGTTCTTTCGACCAAGTTTCATCCTGATCTCACCGCTTTAAGTGAGCGTTATCCAAGATTTTAGCCCCCCCCCCCCAATGACACTGGTTCTGGTTAGGATTTAAAACAAAAGATCTCTGTTATGAGTCCTTCTAAATATGAGATTTCATTAAGATCCGATTACTCCTTCGTAAGTTAAAAACACCTTGAGTGAGTGGTAATATAAGAAACAAGTACCAAAATGCCTCCGCCTTGGGAAATAAAAGAATAAGTCAAATAAAATTTCAAATTTCGAAAACCATATTTTCCCGGGGGGGGGGGGGGGTACTTACCAAGGGTATATTCCGGGAGGGGGTATTTTCCACCGGTGAGGGAGAATTTTCCACGGAGTCATTTTCTAGGGGGGGGTATTTTTAGGGACAGTATGTTCTGTGGGGGTCAATATTCCTAGGGGTAGTTTCAACGGGGACTATTTTCTACAGGAGGGTAAGTGCAAGGGATATTTTCTGTGTGAGGGAGGGGGGTAAACACCAGCCACTGGTTCACCCTTCTTCGCTTTCAAGGAAAAACAACCATTTTACTTGATTCGCCAAATTCCCTTTGTTTTAGCATTCCTGAAATTGGGCCTTGTTCCAAGATGGGTGATTCTTATTTGGGTGATTGTGGGTATTGAAATCTTTAGGGTAAACTATTGGAAACAGAAAGTTTTATGTCTTGTCACCAGGTTGAAATTACGACTTGTAAACGTTTGGAAACAAAAAAAATGAGATTTGTTCTAAAATAGAACTCAGAAAAGCAACATTTATAAGACTTATATTTTTTAATTTGTGTACTGTTCGGAGTCTGGAATATTGCATTACTAAAAGTTCTTGTAAGTGTCTGTTGGTTACATAAAACAATTAGGCCTACTTCTGAGAAGACTTGTGTTTTCAGTTAATGGGAGGCTGGGTTGCCACCTGTAGCACTATAGTGCTAATTGTAGCACTATTTTTGCCTATGTAGCACCGTAGCACGATCAGGGTAAAATGTAGCACTATTTCGGAAAGTCTGGAAAAATGTAGCACCTTAGTGCTACAATTTTCGGGAAAAAAAATATTAGGACCAGTGTCAGCAAGTGAGGGGATTTAAAAGACTGGAGGAGGATCTTCTGCTGAGCTTTCTAGTTTGATAAGTTCTCTTAAGTGGGAATTTCAACTTCTGTTGAAGCAACTTGATTTTTCCTCAGGAAAAGGAAACTCGCTTGGCGCCAATTTCAAATTGTGTTTGAGGTGTGGATTTTAATGGAGGTAAACAGGTGAGACTTACTGACAGCTTACTGCAATAATTTAAGTTTTATTGGTTCTAATTTATGCAGTATGAAAGGATTTAGACCCTCGCAATGCCTCTAGCGCATTAGAATAACTTCACATAAAATAGGGGGATGGGACACAATGTATCTATAAAAATCTAAGAGATAATTTTATTTGTTTTTTTTATAGAAAACCATGGAGACAAAATTTTTCAGTATAATTCCCCCCCCCTAAAAGAGTTTTCCAAATCTTGGAGGGGGAAGTTCCATACCCCTTGCTCATTGACACTTCTCATAACTTGTTAAGATACCACTTGGAGTGGGACACCATCTATATTAAATTTTTTCTTCAAGTAGAAAAGGTCTATTCAACCTAATTTCTTTACAAACTCCTTTTTTTATTAAAAAAAAACCTGAAGAATAGAAATGATATGGAGGGGAAGGAGTAACTTCAGACACATTAGATTAAGTATCACTATTATTACAATCAAAGTACTTTAGTTTTAACAGCTCATTATTTCATGTAAATAAATGATAAGAATACAATTAATAAAAGATAAGTTGAAAGACAATGAGAATAAACTACATAAAAACTACAGAAACTTCAAAATGCTTAAAATTTGTTTGTCATTCAGTACAGCCATTTCACCTGCTCAATTTCTGAATTAATTAAAAATATAGATAACCTTGCAACTCTGTCCTGTGAGTTTACCAGCTTATTTAAATCCAAAAAATGACAATAATAAGAAAAAATGTATACAAATTTTGGAACTGGAAGATTAACGAGAAAATTAAATTACTGAGAGAGGAAATGAAAATGCAAAAATCACATGCACTGAAAATCAATCTGCTAAAATCTTGCTCTTGGTCCATAAATGCAGCAACTGTATCAACTTAATTTGAAATTAGAGGCAATGCTCTAGCATTGCCATGGTAAAGATCGTTATACCTTCAATGTATTATTTAAAGTTTATTCCTAGAGTCAAAGAAACAGGTGAGTGCAGAAATTTCATAGGGGCCTCATTTGATTGGAAGCTGAAAGTTCTAGCATCTTTTTTCTAGTTAAAAGAAAATGAAGTACAACCGATCCCCCTCCCTTGCCTTTTACGCGAATTGATACCACATAACCTTCAAAGACATCCAATCACAATTTTAAGATAGCCATTTTATTTAAAATAGGCATTAGTTTCAGTACATATGCCTACAAAGACAATTTGAGCCCCACAGTCCATGGGGAAGGAACCATAAATAATAAAAATCAGCATTAGCCTGAACATATGGCTTAAAATGGAAATTGGGAGCTTGTGTGGCATTTCAGGAACAACTAAGGACATTAAGTTAAAATTTTCAGGGAAAATCAGCCAGTATTTGCACTAAGTTGTAAAGAAGTTGAAACTTTTGGAGAATGTTAAGAGATACAATGAACAAAATCAAAATACACTATGCACATTCTTGTTGTCAATACAGCATAAGGGCAATATTTGAGAAAAAACACAGGGAATGAGTTGAAATTTCAAAAAATGTTGAAGGAGCCAAAAGACACTATACGCATCTGGATTATAAAATTATCATATATGCAATATCTCAGGAACAGCTAAGAGGTTTAAATTCTCAGAAACAGCCATGAGCATTAAGTTTAAATTTTCTTGGAATATTAAGTCACTATAGAACTTTCAGGGAATATTGACATGGATTTTGAAGAAAATCAAGAGACAAAAAATACATCAAGCTCGTAATAAAGTTGCAGTTGCAATGTCTCAGGAATAGCAAAGGATATTAAGTTGAGATTTTCATGAAATGTGGATATCTGCAATATCCAAATGAAATCAGTATATGCATCCAGTTGTTTGCATCTGCACTATTGGAGAACTAGCTAAGGATGAGAAGTTGAAACTTAGGAAATGCTGAGAGGGATGTTGAACTAGGGCATCATGTACATCCAATTTGTCAAAAGGGCCTAATGTAAAAGATCATAAGAGTGGCTAAGGGAATGAAACTGAATTTTTCATGGATCTGAGCAGTCAAAACAAACTCGTTGCAATACAAATTTGCAGCAGAAGCAACAATTCATGAAAACTCAAGGGGCACAGGGTATATTTTTTCAAGGTCTGGGAGGGCCATTTCATTATTTTCCCAGTTTTTTGGTGGAAATAGCAAGAAAAAGGTTTTTTGAAAAAAAACAAGGTAGACAATTGTTGCTGTTTTATTAAAATAATTAAACGATATCTTTCAAAATCTTCTTTTCCCAGAAATTGTACCCTTATCCTTGATGTAAGGTCATGAGGAACTTTCCTCACCAAGGTGTTGCTGATACCTCTAATTTTTTTTTTTTATATGAAAATCAAAACAGAATGTATACATCCAAGTTTTGAAAAAAAATTGATGCTATCGAAGTAGCTTCTTTTCAAAGGCAGCAGTACAAAATCAAAGAGAAATTGAAACAAATAGTCAAAGATAACAGATGCTGACACCAATGAAAAACAAAGGAAAAAATATATCTAAAACAAGTGGAAACTATTAAACAGACAGAAAAAGGGCTACTGAACCACCCCTGAGCCTTCAGAAGGCCATTGCATGAGTGTGCTTCACAGGAAACCAAACTAAATTTAAACATTTTCTTTTAAAGTTATAACACTTAATTGTATCGGATTAACGACGCTTTTTGAATACTAAGGTCCGTGCGTCGGCCCTGCAGTGCATTCCTTCTGCATGATTCGATCTTTAGGTCCCGTATTACCAAGCTAAGGTCAAACTCACTGCGCCACCACAGGACTTATAACACTTACAATTCAAAAATTGTTGTTAAATAAAATCTTGTAGCCTATTTTTTTAATCGCCAAGATTTTGACAAACCAATACAAATCTATATCAAATAATTAGTTTATTTTTTATTATTTTTTTTCACTCATCTTAATTGCTATGGTGATTTTATTTCATCTTCTCGTTTTTGTATGTATTTTTTACAAATTAAACTAGTGTTCAAAATACATACAACTTTCAATAAAACACAACTGACCCAACAGCTTTTAAAATACTTTGAGTTATGCAATAGCCATAGTGCTGATTGTAGTAATTTCTGTTTATGTTAAGTTTGACTCAATTATTTATTTTAGCTTTTACTTTTTTATGATTAATTCATAATGGTATACTTCTATATCATTGTGGGTTGTTATCACTTATATTAATTTCAGAATCTTTTAGGTTTTATCTCTTCATTTGTAGTAACTTCTGGTGATCTAGTTTGACCATTAAGATGTTATTTCTACTTATCTTAGGTATAAATATGGCTCTGTGTTTTTCTTTAAAAAATATCTTCTTTATTTGTTTTAATTTATCAGCTGAAAAAAATGAATATTCAATGTGCTTGGCACTGCAAATTTGTGGACTGGCTGTTGATAGACAATAACTGATAATATACAATTCTAGAATTTAAAAAAAGATGGCAAATTTATCAAACATTCCAAATATACAAAGAACTGGAAGATAATGCTTAAATGACAGAAGAATAAGGTAGAATAAATCTAAATATTTGGGACTGGTGTGGATAAATATTTAGTTGTTCAAGTCCCCATAAGGAAACACTATAAAATTCTGAAAACATCACAATAAATTACAAGATTATATTTTTTGAAATTACATTAAATTATAAATTAGCCTACACTAATTCTAAAAAATTACATCTGTAATTTTTACATGGTTTTAAGGTTTTGTTTCAAACTAAAAATCCCAGTATATTAATATTTAACAAACAAATGCTGCATATGTTGTGGTAGGCCTACAAACCTGGAGACCCTGTCTATCAATCTCAATCTAAATAACAAAAAGCTGTTCTTTTAATTTTGATCCCATTAATTTTCAGCCATTGACAAATGGTTGTTCAAATGTCTTTTTCTTTTTTTGCAGCCATGAAACAAAGTACATTGACTCAGTTCCTAGCCAAGAAGAACAAGAATAAATCCGATTCGTCTTCTGATTTTGAATCAGTTGTAAAACTCGACAGTTCCCCTTCCTCTTCTGAATCATCTGATGATGAAGAAACAGCTGAATCTAGCTCAACTGATAATCAAGAAGCGAGAAAACGCAAGAGTAGTCTGAAGCCAAACAAACAGAGTACTAACCAGAAGAAGCTGAAAATATCCAACAAGCCCAGAAAAATCAAAAAATCGAAATAAATTCTGTGATAAGTGGAAAATGGATCCTGAACTAGGTGGGTTTTTTAGTAAATCTGATATGAACAGTCAGCATGCTCATTGTAATTTATGCAAGAAAGATATTCGAGGAAGTATCTACAATGTCAAAAGACATGTCTAGTCTACATTTCACAAGAAAAACGTGCAGGCTATGACATGCACAGTGCCTGTTGACCAGTTTGTGCAAACACCGGAAGTGCAGAAGAAGCAGCTTTTTGACGATTCAGTTAAAGATGCTGAGTTACGCCTGGCAGGTTGGGTTGCGAAAGAGGATATTTCTATAAGAAAAACTGACTCATTGCTACAATACATGAAATCATGTTTCCCAAATGATGCTGTTTGCCAAGCATTAGCCTTGTCGAGAACCAAGACAACTGGAATAATCAAGAATGTTCTTGCCACAGAGGAAAAAGTGCAGCTTGCAAATTGGTTAAGGAATAACAAGTTCGCCATTATTGTAGATGAATCTACGGACAAGTCATGGGCCAAAGTTTTGGTCATCATTGCAAAGTATGTGGATGCTAATTACAATGTTCGTGAAGATTTTTTGGGTCTTGTTGACGTGCACGACGCGTCAAGTGCCGGTCAGAAGAACCTGATTATGAAATGTCTTTCGGACCTTGGTATACCTATACAAAATTTAATGGGTATAGGCTTCGATAATGCTAGTGTGAATACTGGGTCTGTGAAAGGACTAGGGGTGTTGCTTAAAGTTGAAGTACCAAATTTGTTCATTCTTGGTTGTACAAGTCACTCGCTCGCGTTATGTGCAACATACGCCACCAAAAAGCTACCAGAGGGTTTGGAATTATTCATTCACGACATTGTAAACTATATTGCAAGCAGCCCAAAGCGCCAGGACGAGTTGAAAAAGTGTCAAGAATTTGCACGTGTAGAGAGCCACCGCCTACTTCAAGTGGCAAACACAAGATGGCTATCATTGGAAGCCTCTGTCAAGAGAATCCTAGAACAGTGGAGTGCACTGATGCGGTTCTTCGCAAGCCACGGAGAAGGTGATGCAGCAGGAGATAAATCTTCGAAAGAAAAGGCAAGTCGGATTTCGGCTTGTATGAAGGACCCAAAGATTAAAGGTTACCTGTACTTTATTGCCTTTGTCCTTGAAAAGGTAAACGAACTGAATATAGAGTTCCAGAGCAGTAAAACTCGCATTCATAGGCTCTTGCAGAGTTTTAGAGTGACTTATCTTGCTCTTTTGAGATGCTTTGTGACAAAAGAAGCAATAGCAATCGCAGGAGATCCATTCAGGGTCAAACTAATTCCACCAAATTTCCTAAAACTGGAGGAGCTCAAGCTTGGGCCGAACACCCTGAACTATATCGCTACATCGTCTAGCGCAGGTCAGCTGAATAGGCAGCAAGTGCAAACAATCCATACAAACTGTTTGAGCTTTCTCGTCGAAATGTACTTGCAGGTATCAACAAGAATTGATTACAAGGATGAAACATTGGTGAACCTTCGTTGTATAGATCCTACCGTTGCCGTTTCTGGAAAAGTGGATACTATTGTTCCACTCATGATCCGTTTCCCAAACCTGCTTGGCGACAGCGAAGGTGAAAGTGACACTCTACGAGATAAGCTGGAAGTTCAGTGGACTAAGCTGGCCGACAGTAAAGAGGATCTCCCGAAATTTGAACCCAGCGATGATCCTGGAATCTTTTGGAAGCACTTGAGTGACGTCAAGGACTGCATATCTAGGCCAGTATATTTGGAAATTTCCAAGTTCATGTTGACATTGTGTGCTCTTCCTCATTCAAGCGCAAGCGCAGAAAGGCAATTTTCTATTTTGAACAATTTGAAAACAAAAATAAGAATCGTCTCCAAACTGAAACTGTGACTGCACTGATGTTTGCAAAGCAATATGTGATCAGACGCTCCGCCGATGCTGGAAGCAGCAACTCCTGGAAAATAGATGACAGTCTTCGTCTTTCATTCCAGAAGTGGAAGGGAGCATCGAGATCCACGAAAGTAAATCTCATTTTTAGCAACGCAACTGGCGTCGATCAAAATGAGAAGAGGAAATAGATTTTTGCGACTGATTCAAGAGTCATTCTTATTTTTTTCGAAAATGATCTTTAATAAACCAGTGATTTGGAAAAAAAAAGCTGAGCATCCGTAAAGGAACAGTAAACTTGACTCAAAGTTGACTCGGGGAGCTAGCTGACATATCAAGAATATGCCCTTAGTCGATATTGAGAGTAAGAAACATTCTAGGTACGACCATTGCAGTTCCCGAAAATTCGATTTTTGGTTTAGTAGAAAAAAAAGCAAAAAATTTGTGTGCCCGCAACTAGGAATCGAACCCCACGCCGTTTTACCGGTGTGACGTTTGACTATGGTCTACACGTAAAAAGGCGAACTTTTACAATACATAAGTGCACAATTACAGGTGCATAAGGGGCAAGGGCCTGCCAGCTAGCTCTGGGAACAATAAGGAGGAGTTTCGAGATGACAAAGAAGGGGGGTCCTGTCGACAATAAGTCCCTGTACATTTATCTAAGCCCCCAAGGCCGGTTTGATGACCGAAAGTTGCCTAGTCAAGTTTACTGTGCCTTTAAAGCCTCTTTACTGCGTAGTTCTGCTAGATGAGTCGAATAATAGTCCTGCTTTCGACCACATGCTTCACGCATTGCTTAAATCCGAGTGTATTTTTTCTCTTGGTTTTCCGCTAGAAAACCTTTAGCCTCGGAAATCTTTGCCTCTAAAAACTACCTCAGTTCAATACCACAGGTTTCAGTTCACTGAAAGATAAAGACTTTTCAAAACTAGCGTAAACTACTATCGAATTCTAATTGATTCTTACTAACAATAATTTATTATAACCTCATGTGATCCCGCTTGAAACACCTTGAAATAATTTTTTGGAAGTTTTGAATAACATATCAAAAACAAATGTTTTTAGACATTTAGATGTTTCTTAATTTTGTATAGCTGTCTTCATTGAATAGCTGTCTTCATTGGTAATCTGTTAACATATTTATGACAAAATACAGCTAGATCACCTTTGGAAGAAAGAGTACATTTGTTTTCAAAAAGCACTGCTTTTCTTAAAATGTACCGCAAAAGTACTACTTTTTTCAAATATACTACCAACTCACTACTTTGAAAAAAATGTACTAAAAAGAGTACAATTTTTCTATCGCTGGCAACTAAAAGCGCCACACAGCTTATTACGCAGGTGCGTACAATGCTTTAGTTAAAGACCGTGTCCGAAATCTTATTTCACAAAGAATGCTGCATCCGGATGCAGGGTTAATTCTGAATGCTCAGTCCGAAAGCTGTTTTCGTCATTTGTTCTTTGAAGCTCAAATCCCTACTCAACAGCAACTCAGAAGTAGGGGAAGAAACAGAATTCAACCATCAGATTGAAAATCCCAAGAGAAAATAAAATGTTAAATGTCTCCAGAACCATCTAGACCATATCTTGTAGGCTAATAGAACTCATATTTTCCATTACCAAGCTGCTGCTAAGAATCAGAAACACAAAGAATTGGGATTAGAAGGCAGTTGTGTTTATAGGGCTTGATTATTTAGAGCAATTAGATTTGTCATATATTTTACCACCTATTAACTGAATTTGCTTTGCCAAAAAGTTGTCTTAAAAAGTGCCAAGTTTAGAGAGTTTATGTTAATATTTTTTCTTGCTGATTTGAACAATTGTCTTTACATTTCCTTCTGTTTAAAGCATTTTAGAGAGATTATAAGTGCACCAAATGCATATTGCAGTCTCAAAATGAGCTTGTGGGAAAACAAATAGAACATATAATTTTTCTTATTTTGTATTATTTTCAAGACTAGAATATCACAAAACGAAGCTTTCATATTGCTTATTGTCTTAAATACAATTCCTGATGGAGTTTTTGTTGATACCTGTCTTAAATTTAATTTGTTTAAATAAAATGCATATTGTTTATGGGCAGCAACTGTGATTCAAGATTTTTTCAATATTTTCATTTTTCAAACAATTGTTGTTCTGTGGTGACATTTGTGTTCCTTCCTTAGTGGCTGGCTGTCTAGCTTGAGAATCCTTTATCCAAAGGGCATAGGTTTAATTCCTGGCATTACCAGTTTATTTGGTTTGGGACAGGGATCAGTGATGTGACTCTGTTAGCTCAGCTAGAATTGGCCCAACTTTAAAAGGTTACCTAAAGAAATGTGGGGACAGTAAGCAGGAAGGGCATGCAAAAGCATAGGATGGCTGGCCCCTAGCTTCCTATTGTACTTCCTGGCTAAAGGAACACCTGGTCCTTTACTGGCCTACTGACTTAGCCATATAAGCTTTCTTTTAAACTTATTAAACATAAGTACAAATGAAGAAATGCCAGTAGGGTAGTTGTTCCTTTTCAATGAATTGTTGATTTATAGACAAGAGTGTGGGTCATGAGAGATGGCTGGTGAATGTAACAGGGGGTGAATGTTTTGCAAGGTTTAAAAATTTAGGGCAATTGCTCAGGTTGGCAACTGAGCGCATAAGTAAAATTTGTGAATGGCTTTTCTTTGTGACTGTTATCTTTATGTAATGTCAAGTATTTTATAGTTAATCATATTGTTTTGTTTTAATTGCAATGGCCCTAGGACTTTAGTGTAATTAAACCAACTTACATCCATCCATTTTCTTCAAACAGACAGGAGTTCTATGTTCCCTAGCTTCAATAAATTCATATGCAATTTTGAGACCAAGGGTTACAGAGTAGGTCAAAACTTGCAAATGGAACTGTAGTGCAACTAATTAATTTGTAAGGAATGTATATAAATTTTAAGATTAAAAAACAATCATTTAGAATTCAAACAAGACAAATAAATAAATAAAAGTATCCCTTTACAACCATTTAATGAATTGTCACAAATGTTGGTCACTCTTAAGATTGAAATGAACAAAGCTTCAATTACGAATCTGTTTTCTTTCAACAGACTGAAGGGGCAAACCTCCATGCTTTGACATATTCAATCTTACTTTTGGGCTCTATTCAATGGGAACTTTCTTTGGATTTTTTTTTTTTTTACCAACTAAAAACAGTAGGGAAAGCATCAGGTATAAGTGACTTAAGAGACATGACAACATTTAGAAAAAGCTACATGCAACCTGATCTAAATAGGGATGCTATTGCAGAGTATCAAAGAGAAGCCTACAGGTATATCCCAAATACAGTAAAGGCATATTACAAAGAACAGGTTCATAGAATACCATTGAAGTGGTAAAGAAACAAGAAAATTGAGATTATAAGATTAACAAGAAACTATGAAAATTGCAAGTACAGTACTAGCCTCCTTCCAACAGGACAAATAAGGGGATTCACACCCCAAAGCTCTGACTATTTTCAACCACACCTTTAGGAGCAAAAAAAAATTAAATACATTTTTTTCACATATGTCAAATATGACAGTTGACTTAGGAGTTCAGGGTAAGGGATTCAATACTCTGTGGTGCCACCAATGAAAGGACCCTTTGCTGTCATAAGCATTGTTAATCCTAGCACACACCCACACTCAAATATAACATTCTGTAAAATCATAAAAATCTTAAACAGCAAAAATAAAAAACCTTTTATTTTTGATAAATATTATTTGAAAAAAGGACACTACAAGGCAAATATCAGGTTCATCAGCATACTAAATTTGATGTGACAATGATAAAATCTGTTGAATCTTTTCTGGGATCAAATGTGTTAACTATAGATAACACAGACATTGCAATATCTATTTGTCCATCCATCTGTTTGATTAAGATTCTGAGACTACAACCCTAGGTCAAAAAGGCTAAGGCGTTTTAAAGTTTTTTTCATTGACCTGAGGTCAATTAGGGAAGAGGAGGGGGGTTCTATGCACAAAAAGTAGAATTTTTTGTTGATTTGCTGAAGTTAGTGAAAGGAGCATATTTAAATGAAAGATGGAATAATATACATAGCAAAATATCACCAAATTGGATCCTACTAGAATTTATCAGATTTGTTTAGTATAATTTCAAGAATAGGTAAGGTGCTGTCTCTGATAGTTGACCTTTAGATCAAAAAGCTTAAAAATAAATTTGTGTCTGATAGACAATATAGTTAAAGATATGTAGTTAAAGGAAAAGCTACCATATTTTGATCCCTGGGAAATTAGTTTAAAGCCCTATCCTGATTAGAAGAGGTAGCTCACATCAGGTTACTCGAACATAATTCTAAAGGACCTAGACCATGGCTAAAATGCTAATACTGCACTGATACTTAGTCAATCATACTGCTATTTCAGCTTATTTGTATTGTGATGTTAACAATGGGTTTGCAGCTTTAATATGATGATTGCTTGAAGACAGGATTATCACCCTATTTAGGGTAGATCAATTTTATTTGAAAGAAAATCATTTGGTAAAATTCTAGTTGATTGACTTCTTGCAATCTCAGAAAGGGGTTGTGTTAGAAAAATGAAACTTTCAGGGATGCATCTACAGGCTATGTCCTGGGAAGGTACTTTGAAGTACCTACCCTCTACTCCTTCTACCTCTAGAGGGCCCCTGACCTTCAAAATATAGGGTTATAAAAGTGAAATCTTGCAAAAATAGATCTTCTATTGAATGAAGTACAACAAAATTGTTTTCAGCTTCACAACTTTGCTCAATCCAAAATTTATAAGGTTTTAAAGATAGGCTATGCCAATACATTTCCTAAATTAAAAAAAAACAACATGGATATGGCTCAGAATTCTACTCATACCAGGAATTGTATTTTCAGAACTAAAGGCAGAGAAAAAGCAACTGGTAACTAAAACTTAAGATAAAATGTTGTTTTGTCAAATTTTCAATTTTGACAAACCTATTAAACTTGTCAAACCTGTCATGTAGGCAAATTTCAGGGCTCTCTAGAGGGAGAAGGAGTGGAGGTGGGTACTCTAGAATTCCTTCCCAGGATATACTTTAGCCTGTAGACCCACCCCTGAAAGTTTCATTTTACTAACCTTACCCCTTTCTGAGATAACAAGAAGTCACTCAACTAGAATATTAACAGACTTTATTAAACAACTAGGCCTATCAAAAAACTGCTGATCACCTATTACTCTGCTTAGAGATAATCCTTTAGAAGGGCATTAGAAATTTTGTGTTTTCTCTTTGTTTAAAACAGCTTAATTTTTTTGCTTCAAGAATAACAGAACAAGAAGTCAATGATCATTGTAGCCTATTTACCAGTTATCATACAATTAAAGCTCTATAATCACTGAGCAAGGTGAAGATCTACATCCTTAATAATAATCATCTAAAAGCTGCTGATCACAAATAATTTTTTTTTTTAAACTGAGATATTCTTAGCCACTTACACTGGAAGTTTTTTTTGTCACACATTTTTGGAATTTGAAATCTTTCCGGAAACAGATCTTTCTTCCTTATGCTCTGGTCTTCCTGTTGTTGTTGTTGTTGATTCCAACGTTTTTGGAGCATGAATCAGCTCCGTCACGTACGTATCAATCTTGTCCAGACAATGTGTATGGAGAATTTTTAAGAAACGATGACTACTTTCAGATTAGCGAATCACTTAGAATCGTTATTTGCAGATTCTTTATTGTGGCAAACCATTTTTTCCACTAGTATAGGCCACCTACGTCAGACCACCCTAATTAATTCTATAGTATATACAGCCGTAAATTACAATTTACATTAAATTTCGTGGGAAACACATTAAACTTATACAATATATTGAATACATTAATAAACATTTGACTTGATACAACATGACCCAAGACTGTTAAAGCACATCGAATAAACTTGAAGTTCTAATAAAACAACCCAGTGCAGAACAGACACCCTACGAGCCCACGGAGGGGGCGGATGAATGACCCACCACCGCACGGAAAGTAAAGGCACCAAAGAGCTTTAGAACTTTTCTTTTTAATATTTTCACGCTGGATATAATACTTTTTACACGACATTATAACATGGCGGACATCTTCATATACATTACATACAATGCAATTTGGGGAGTCAACCAAATTCCATTTAAAGAGAACAGAATTCACTTTAGCATGGCCAGATCTGATTCGAAATATTGTTGTGGCAATTTTCCTCTCACTGTGAATTAGGTCCAATGGAGGAGGCTTAAAATCATATAGATCCAAGATTGTATTAGTGGACTTTCTTGTGAAATCAGCTTTCTCATCAATTGCGGATTTGGCCTCATAACCCTGAATATATTCACTCAGGGACAAGTTTACATCCAACAATTCACCATTTCTGCAAGCCCATTTTGCCATTTTGTCAGCTGACTCGTTCCCAGGAATACCTGCATGTGCTGGGACCCATGTAAGTTGTAGATCATAACCATGTATTAGAAGGTCATCAACTATTTTTTCAATTTGTGCAGCAGTTTCTTTGGCATCATTTCGTTTCATAGCTAAGTAATTTAATACAGATAGAGAATCAGAACAAATCAAAAGCTACCAACTATACCGTTTGACTTAATATAAAGAAGTGCTTGATAAATAGCAATCATTTCTGCAGAAAAAAACAGTAAGCTTGTCAGGTAGCTTAAATCCGCAAGAAGTTCCAGTTGACGGGACTACAAAGCGCAGCCATACACCCATTTCCGACCTTAGATCCGTCAGTATATATGTGAGTAAAGTCAGTCCATTGCAGAGTCAGCCTATACCACTCTAATTTTAAAATTATTGTTCCTGAATCATTAATTCTATTATCTAGAGCTAAATTAATTACATTACCTATTCCGTTGAAGCGTGAGGAAAGGTCATCTATATTTGGGGTTGGAACTAGGCCTGGAAGGCCAGCATTACTCATCAGACAAGAATATTTATAGACTGTAGGGGAAAACCTTGGTCTAAACTGGAGATCTTGATTCCATGTAGCAATGCATTCTTTTAAAACAATATGATTTGTTGATCCCATTTTTTTTTAGAAAGTAACGGGCTTGAAGATTATTTCTTCTCCTCTGAAGTGATGTGACGCCAAGCTCACAGTAGAGGGCTGGGGTGGGGGTGGTTTTTAAGCCAGCCTAGAGCTCGTCGGAGAACTTGATTAAAAGCTGAATCAAGTTTTCTGGAGGTTGTGCTTAGTTGCTTTCCCTATAGAACATGCTACCATAGTCCAGTTTGCTGGTGATTGTTGCTCCAATTAGTTTTGAAACACAAGAATATGGGGCTCCTCTTTTAGAGAGGCAGATTGCATTGAGAAAGTTTGCCCCTACTTCTCAGGTTACCAACAAGATAGTCGATGTGGTTAGTCCATAGCAACTTTGAATCCAGTAAGACTCCTAGATAGCAAAATTTCTCTGCATGTTGGATGTCCACTCCTGCTAAAGACACAATGGGGGGTTGAACATTTGTTCGATTTTTCCTTGAGAAAAAGAACACTTACTGACTTCTCTGTTTGAAAATGACATGTAGTTTTCCATTGTCCAATTTTCTAAGTAATACAGGGCTTTTTGGACTGAAGCCTTAAGGCATCCCCCTATCTCGAGAGGAGGCAGCTACTGCAATGTCATCAGCATATAAGTATAGTTTACAACCCAGTATCGATCTAAGTTTATATCGTGACAATATACTAAAAACAATAAAGGACTTAGTACCCCTCCTTGGGGGAGACCCACATTATTTGGAGCACTAAAAAAGCCAGACGAATGATTTTCTAAAGTTATTTCTATTTTCCTCTCAGTCAAGAAATTACCAATCCATTCCACGATTTGAGGGCTAATATTTAGCTTCTTTAGTTTTGCCATTAGAGTAGGGATATTCACTCTGTCAAATGCTGAAGTCATATCAAGGAAAACAGCTAGGGTTTCTTTTCCTAGGCGGAATCCCTGTTTTATTTGATTTTCAAGCCTCACAAGACAGTCTATTGCACTGCGTTGGGGCAGAGAAGCCTAGTTGTTCTGGCCTGAACTACTTTCTCAATTTCTGGTAGAACTTTCTTTTTTATCAGTCTCTCCATTAGCTTGCAGAGGCATGAAGTCAAGGCAATTGGGCGATATGATTTTGGGGATGTAGGGTCCTTTTGGGGTTTCAGGATTGGTATTGATTGCAGCTTTTTTTCCAAAGCGATGGGACATAACCTTCCTTGATGGACCTATTAAACAAAGTTAAAGACAGAAGCCTTAAGCAGGGGGGACATGTTGGACAGCATCTCATTGTGAATCCTGTCTGGGCCCATAGCCCCTGGTTTTAATTTTTTTAATAATCATATCAATATCCTGTTCTACAAGTTCAATATCATCTTAGGGAAGACCTGTGTAGGTTGCATAGTGGGTCGGTTTTGAGTAGAAAGTTGTGGAGGAATGTTTGCAATTAGATACTCTTTCAGAAGTTTTATTTTCTCGGGTGTTGTGGCGGCAGTGGTTCCGTTGTGATCATGATGCCAGATATTGGGGAAGACCTTTGTCCAGTGTAGAGACTTTCCAGTTCCTCCACAACTCTTTGATTGATGTAGTCTTCGTAAACTTTGTCCTCAATTAGAGTCTTCCATCCATTCTTGATTTCTTGGGGAACAATTTTCCTAAAGATTGGCTTGTTTTGCATTCATTTCAATTTTGTTTTGTAACTGTAGGATTTCTTCTAAACTTGTTTCTAGCCGTGTTTCGTTCCTTATAAGCTTTTTTGGCATGCAGCATTCCACCCTGGTGTGGAGTTTCTAGATTTTCTTTTAAGTTTTATATACCCAAAATACCCTTTCACTAGCATTCACCATAACTTGAGTTAACTTCTCATTAAGCGTCCTCAACAGAGGTAGGTAGTTCAACATCCGTCAGATCCGAGTCTACCTTTCTCTGCCATTCAGGCCAGGACTCCTTGCGGGAACTTCCAACTCACCGACTTCATTAAACTG
>NW_027064406.1:0-26464 GCF_032884065.1 Artemia franciscana
TTGAAAGGCTCTTTTCCTATTTCAAAAGTTTTAGTTTTCGAGGGTAATAGCTACGTATGTTGAAAAAATGAAGATATTAGACTATTTTATGATTGCAAATGGTAAAGAATGTGATTAAAGCTCTTTTCCTATTTCAAAAGTTTTAGTTTTCGAGGGTAATAGCTACGTATGTTGAAAAAATGAAGATATTAGACAATTTTATGATTGCACATGGTAAAGAATGTGATTAAAGGCTCTTTTCCTATTTCAAAAGTTTTAGTTTTCGAGGGAATAGCTACGTATGTTGAAAAAATTAAGATATTAGACTATTTTATGATTGCAAATGGTAAAGAATGTGATTAAAGGCTCTTTTCCTATGTCAAAAGTTTTAGTTTTCGAGGGTAATAGCTACGTATGTTGAAAAAATGAAGATATTAGACTATTTTATGATTGCAAATGGTAAAGAATGTGATTAAAGGCTCTTTTCCTATTCAAAAGTTTTAGTTTTCGAGGGTAATAGCTTTGTCTTTGGAAAAAATGAAGATATTAGACTATTTTATGATTGCAATGGTAAAGAATGTGATTAAAGGCTCTTTTCCTATTTCAAAAGTTTTAGTTTTCGAGGGTAATAGCTACGTATGTTGAAAAAATGAAGATATCAGACTATTTTATGATTATTAGACTATTTTATGATTGCAAATGGTAAAGAATGTGATTAAAGGCTCTTTTCCTATTTCAAAAGTTTTAGTTTTCGAGGGTAATAGCTACGTATGTTGAAAAAATGAAGATATTAGACTATTTTATGATTGCAAATGGTAAAGAATGTGATTAAAGGCTCTTTTCCTATTTCAAAAGTTTTAGTTTTCGAGGGTAATAGCTACGTATGTTGAAAAAATGAAGATATTAGACTATTTTATGATTGCAAATGGTAAAGAATGTGATTAAAGGCTCTTTTCCTATTTCAAAAGTTTTAGTTTTCGAGGGTAATAGCTACGTATGTTGAAAAAATGAAGATATTAGACTATTTTATGATTGCAAATGGTAAAGAATGTGATTAAAGGCTCTTTTCCTATTTCAAAAGTTTTAGTTTTCGAGGGTAATAGCTACGTATGTTGAAAAAATGAAGATATTAGACTATTTTATGATTGCACATGGTAAAGAATGTGATTAAAGGCTCTTTTCCTATTTCAAAAGTTTTAGTTTTCGAGGGTAATAGCTACGTTGTCTATGAAAAAATTAAGATATTAGACTATTTTATGATTGCACATGGTAAAGAATCTGATTAAAGGCTCTTTTCCTATTTCAAAAGTTTTAGTTTTCGAGGGTAATAGCTACGTATGTTGAAAAAATGAAGATATTAGACTATTTTATGATTGCAAATGGTAAAGAATGTGATTAAAGGCTCTTTTCCTATTTCAAAAGTTTTAGTTTTCGAGGGTAATAGCTACGTATGTTGAAAAAATGAAGATATTAGACATTTTATGATTGCAAATGGTAAAGAATGTTGATTAAAGGCTCTTTTCCTATTTCAAAAGTTTTAGTTTTCGAGGGTAATAGCTACGTATGTTGAAAAAATGAAGATATTAGACTATTTTATGATTGCACAATGGTAAAGAATGTGATTAAAGGCTCTTTTCCTATTTCAAAAGTTTTAGTTTTCGAGGGTAATAGCTACGTATGTTGAAAAAATGAAGATATTAGACTATTTTATGATTGCAAATGGTAAAGAATGTGATTAAAGGCTCTTTTCCTATTTCAAAAGTTTTAGTTTTCGAGGGTAATAGCTACGTATGTTGGAAAAAATGAAGATATTAGACTATTTTATGATTGCACATGGTAAAGAATGTGATTAAAGGCTCTTTTCCTATTTCAAAAGTTTTAGTTTTCGAGGGTAATAGCTACGTATGTTGAAAAAATGAAGATATTAGACTATTTTATGATTGCACATGGTAAAGAATGTGATTAAAGGCTCTTTTCCTATTTCAAAAGTTTTAGTTTTCGAGGGTAATAGCTACGTATGTTGAAAAATGAAGATATTAGACTATTTTATGATTGCACATGGTAAAGAATGTGATTAAAGGCTCTTTTCCTATTCAAAAGTTTTAGTTTTCGAGGGTAATAGCTACGTATGTTGAAAAAATGAAGATATTAGACTATTTTATGATTGCAAATGGTAAAGAATGTGATTAAAGGCTCTTTTCCTATTTCAAAAGTTTTAGTTTTCGAGGGTAATAGCTACGTATGTTGAAAAAATGAAGATATTAGACTATTTTATGATTGCACATGGTAAAGAATGTGATTAAAGGCTCTTTTCCTATTTCAAAAGTTTTAGTTTTCGAGGGTAATAGCTACGTATGTTGAAAAAATGAAGATATTAGACTATTTTATGATTGCAAATGGTAAAGAATGTGATTAAAGGCTCTTTTCCTATGTCAAAAGTTTTAGTTTTCGAGGGTAATAGCTACGTATGTTGAAAAAATGAAGATATTAGACTATTTTATGATTGCACATGGTAAAGAATGTGATTAAAGGCTCTTTTCCTATTTCAAAAGTTTTAGTTTTCGAGGGTAATAGCTACGTATGTTGAAAAAATGAAGATATTAGACTATTTTATGATTGCACATGGTAAAGAATGTGATTAAAGGCTCTTTTCCTATTTCAAAAGTTTTAGTTTTCGAGGGTAATAGCTACGTATGTTGAAAAAATGAAGATATTAGACTATTTTATGATTGCACATGGTAAAGAATGTGATTAAAGGCTCTTTTCCTATTTCAAAAGTTTTAGTTTTCGAGGGTAATAGCTACGTTGTTGAAAAAATGAAGATATTAGACTATTTTATGATTGCAAATGGTAAAGAATGTGATTAAAGGCTCTTTTCCTATTTCAAAAGTTTTAGTTTTCGAGGGTAATAGCTACGTATGTTGAAAAAATGAAGATATTAGACTATTTTATGATTGCAAATGGTAAAGAATGTGATTAAAGGCTCTTTTCCTATTTCAAAAGTTTTAGTTTTCGAGGGTAATAGCTACGTATGTTGAAAAAATGAAGATATTAGACTATTTTATGATTGCACATGGTAAAGAATGTGATTAAAGGCTCTTTTCCTATTTCAAAAGTTTTAGTTTTCGAGGGTAATAGCTACGTATGTTGAAAAAATGAAGATATTAGACTATTTTATGATTGCAATGGTAAAGAATGTGATTAAAGGCTCTTTTCCTATTTCAAAAGTTTTAGTTTTCGAGGGTAATAGCTACGTATGTTGAAAAAATGAAGATATTAGACTATTTTATGATTGCAAATGGTAAAGAATGTGATTAAAGGCTCTTTTCCTATTTCAAAAGTTTTAGTTTTCGAGGGTAATAGCTACGTATGTTGAAAAAATGAAGATATTAGACTAATTTTATGATTGCACATGGTAAAGAATGTGATTAAAGGCTCTTTTCCTATTTCAAAAGTTTTAGTTTTCGAGGGTAATAGCTACGTATGTTGAAAAAATGAAGATATTAGACTATTTTATGATTGCAAATGGTAAAGAATGTGATTAAAGGCTCTTTTCCTATTTCAAAAGTTTTAGTTTTCGAGGGTAATAGCTACGTATGTTGAAAAAATGAAGATATTAGACTATTTTATGATTGCACATGGTAAAGAATGTGATTAAAGGCTCTTTTCCTATTTCAAAAGTTTTAGTTTTCGAGGGTAATAGCTACGTATGTTGAAAAAATGAAGATATTAGACTATTTTATGATTGCAAATGGTAAAGAATGTGATTAAAGGCTCTTTTCCTATTCAAAAGTTTTAGTTTTCGAGGGTAATAGCTACGTATGTTGAAAAAATGAAGATATTAGACTATTTTATGATTGCACATGGTAAAGAATGTGATTAAAGGCTCTTTTCCTATTTCAAAAGTTTTAGTTTTCGAGGGTAATAGCTACGTATGTTGAAAAAATGAAGATATTAGACTATTTTATGATTGCAAATGGTAAAGAATGTGATTAAAGGCTCTTTTCCTATTTCAAAAGTTTTAGTTTTCGAGGGTAATAGCTACGTATGTTGAAAAAATGAAGATATTAGACTATTTTATGATTGCACATGGTAAAGAATGTGATTAAAGGCTCTTTTCCTATTTCAAAAGTTTTAGTTTTCGAGGGTAATAGCTACGTATGTTGAAAAAATGAAGATATTAGACTATTTTATGATTGCATGGTAAAGAATGTGATTAAAGGCTCTTTTCCTATTTCAAAAGTTTTAGTTTTCGAGGGTAATAGCTACGTATGTTGAAAAAATGAAGATATTAGACTATTTTATGATTGCAAATGGTAAAGAATGTGATTAAAGGCTCTTTTCCTATTTCAAAAGTTTTAGTTTTCGAGGGTAATAGCTACGTATGTTGAAAAAATGAAGATATTAGACTATTTTATGATTGCAAATGGTAAAGAATGTGATTAAAGGCTCTTTTCCTATTTCAAAAGTTTTAGTTTTCGAGGGTAATAGCTACGTATGTTGAAAAAATGAAGATATTAGACTATTTTATGATTGCAAATGGTAAAGAATGTGATTAAAGGCTCTTTTCCTATTTCAAAAGTTTTAGTTTTCGAGGGTAATAGCTACGTATGTTGAAAAAATGAAGATATTAGACTATTTTATGATTGCACATGGTAAAGAATGTGATTAAAGGCTCTTTTCCTATTTCAAAAGTTTTAGTTTTCGAGGGTAATAGCTACGTATGTTGAAAAAATGAAGATATTAGACTATTTTATGATTGCAAATGGTAAAGAATGTGATTAAAGGCTCTTTTCCTATGTCAAAAGTTTTAGTTTTCGAGGGTAATAGCTACGTATGTTGAAAAAATGAAGATATTAGACTATTTTATGATTGCACAATGGTAAAGAATGTGATTAAAGGCTCTTTTCCTATTTCAAAGTTTTAGTTTTCGAGGGTAATAGCTACGTATGTTGAAAAAATGAAGATATTAGACTATTTTATGATTGCAAATGGTAAAGAATGTGATTAAAGGCTCTTTTCCTATTTCAAAAGTTTTAGTTTTCGAGGGTAATAGCTACGTATGTTGAAAAAATGAAGATATTAGACTATTTTATGATTGCAAATGGTAAAGAATGTGATTAAAGGCTCTTTTCCTATTTCAAAAGTTTTAGTTTTCGAGGGTAATAGCTACGTATGTTGAAAAAATGAAGATATTAGACTATTTTATGATTGCACATGGTAAAGAATGTGATTAAAGGCTCTTTTCCTATTTCAAAAGTTTTAGTTTTCGAGGGTAATAGCTACGTATGTTGAAAAAATGAAGATATTAGACTATTTTATGATTGCAAATGGTAAAGAATGTGATTAAAGGCTCTTTTCCTATTCAAAAGTTTTAGTTTTCGAGGGTAATAGCTACGTATGTTGAAAAAATGAAGATATTAGACTATTTTATGATTGCAAATGGTAAAGAATGTGATTAAAGGCTCTTTTCCTATTTCAAAAGTTTTAGTTTTCGAGGGTAATAGCTACGTATGTTGAAAAAATGAAGATATTAGACTATTTTATGATTGCAAATGGTAAAGAATGTGATTAAAGGCTCTTTTCCTATTTCAAAAGTTTTAGTTTTCGAGGGTAATAGCTACGTATGTTGAAAAAATGAAGATATTAGACTATTTTATGATTGCACATGGTAAAGAATGTGATTAAAGGCTCTTTTCCTATTTCAAAAGTTTTAGTTTTCGAGGGTAATAGCTACGTATGTTGAAAAAATGAAGATATTAGACTATTTTATGATTGCAATGGTAAAGAATGTGATTAAAGGCTCTTTTCCTATTTCAAAAGTTTTAGTTTTCGAGGGTAATAGCTACGTATGTTGAAAAAATGAAGATATTAGACTATTTTATGATTGCAAATGGTAAAGAATGTGATTAAAGGCTCTTTTCCTATTTCAAAAGTTTTAGTTTTCGAGGGTAATAGCTACGTATGTTGAAAAAATGAAGATATTAGACTATTTTATGATTGCAATGGTAAAGAATGTGATTAAAGGCTCTTTTCCTATTTCAAAAGTTTTAGTTTTCGAGGGTAATAGCTACGTATGTTGAAAAAATGAAGATATTAGACTATTTTATGATTGCAAATGGTAAAGAATGTGATTAAAGGCTCTTTTCCTATTTCAAAAGTTTTAGTTTTCGAGGGTAATAGCTACGTATGTTGAAAAAATGAAGATATTAGACTATTTTATGATTGCAAATGGTAAAGAATGTGATTAAAGGCTCTTTTCCTAGTCAAAAGTTTTAGTTTTCGAGGGTAATAGCTACGTATGTTGAAAAAATGAAGATATTAGACTATTTTATGATTGCACATGGTAAAGAATGTGATTAAAGGCTCTTTTCCTATTTCAAAAGTTTTAGTTTTCGAGGGTAATAGCTACGTATGTTGAAAAAATGAAGATATTAGACTATTTTATGATTATTAGCATTTTATGATTGCATGGTAAAGAATGTGATTAAAGGCTCTTTTCCTATTTCAAAAGTTTTAGTTTTCGAGGGTAATAGCTACGTATGTTGAAAAAATGAAGATATTAGACTATTTTATGATTGCAATGGTAAAGAATGTGATTAAAGGCTCTTTTCCTATTTCAAAAGTTTTAGTTTTCGAGGGTAATAGCTACGTATGTTGAAAAAATGAAGATATTAGACTATTTTATGATTGCAAATGGTAAAGAATGTGATTAAAGGCTCTTTTCCTATTTCAAAAGTTTTAGTTTTCGAGGGTAATAGCTACGTATGTTGAAAAAATGAAGATATTAGACTATTTTATGATTGCAAATGGTAAAGAATGTGATTAAAGGCTCTTTTCCTATTTCAAAAGTTTTAGTTTTCGAGGGTAATAGCTACGTATGTTGAAAAAATGAAGATATTAGACTATTTTATGATTGCACATGGTAAAGAATGTGATTAAAGGCTCTTTTCCTATTTCAAAAGTTTTAGTTTTCGAGGGTAATAGCTACGTATGTTGAAAAAATGAAGATATTAGACTATTTTATGATTGCACATGGTAAAGAATGTGATTAAAGGCTCTTTTCCTATTTCAAAAGTTTTAGTTTTCGAGGGTAATAGCTACGTATGTTGAAAAAATGAAGATATATTAGACTATTTTATGATTGCACATGGTAAAGAATGTGATTAAAGGCTCTTTTCCTATTTCAAAAGTTTTAGTTTTCGAGGGTAATAGCTACGTATGTTGAAAAAATGAAGATATTAGACTATTTTATGATTGCAAATGGTAAAGAATGTGATTAAAGGCTCTTTTCCTATTTCAAAAGTTTTAGTTTTCGAGGGTAATAGCTACGTATGTTGAAAAAATGAAGATATTAGACTATTTTATGATTGCAAATGGTAAAGAATGTGATTAAAGGCTCTTTTCCTATTTCAAAAGTTTTAGTTTTCGAGGGTAATAGCTACGTATGTTGAAAAAATGAAGATATTAGACTATTTTATGATTGCACATGGTAAAGAATGTGATTAAAGGCTCTTTTCCTATTTCAAAAGTTTTAGTAATTTCGAGGGTAATAGCTACGTATGTTGAAAAAATGAAGATATTAGACTATTTTATGATTGCAAATGTGGTAAAGAATGTGATTAAAGGCTCTTTTCCTATTTCAAAAGTTTTAGTTTTCGAGGGTAATAGCTACGTATGTTGAAAAAATGAAGATATTAGACTATTTTATGATTGCAAATGGTAAAGAATGTGATTAAAGGCTCTTTTCCTATTTCAAAAGTTTTAGTTTTCGAGGGTAATAGCTACGTATGTTGAAAAAATGAAGATATTAGACTATTTTATGATTGCACATGGTAAAGAATGTGATTAAAGGCTCTTTTCCTATTTCAAAAGTTTTAGTTTTCGAGGGTAATAGCTACGTATGTTGAAAAAATGAAGATATTAGACTATTTTATGATTGCAATGGTAAAGAATGTGATTAAAGGCTCTTTTCCTATTTCAAAAGTTTTAGTTTTCGAGGGTAATAGCTACGTATGTTGAAAAAATGAAGATATTAGACTATTTTATGATTGCACATGGTAAAGAATGTGATTAAAGGCTCTTTTCCTATTTCAAAAGTTTTAGTTTTCGAGGGTAATAGCTACGTATGTTGAAAAAATGAAGATATTAGACTATTTTATGATTGCAATGGTAAAGAATGTGATTAAAGGCTCTTTTCCTATTTCAAAAGTTTTAGTTTTCGAGGGTAATAGCTACGTATGTTGAAAAAATGAAGATATTAGACTATTTTATGATTGCAACATGGTAAAGAATGTGATTAAAGGCTCTTTTCCTATTTCAAAAGTTTTAGTTTTCGAGGGTAATAGCTACGTATGTTGAAAAAATGAAGATATTAGACTATTTTATGATTGCACATGGTAAAGAATGTGATTAAAGGCTCTTTTCCTATTTCAAAAGTTTTAGTTTTCGAGGGTAATAGCTACGTATGTTGAAAAAATGAAGATATTAGACTATTTTATGATTGCAATGGTAAAGAATGTGATTAAAGGCTCTTTTCCTATTTCAAAAGTTTTAGTTTTCGAGGGTAATAGCTACGTATGTTGAAAAAATGAAGATATTAGACTATTTTATGATTGCAAATGGTAAAGAATGTGATTAAAGGCTCTTTTCCTATTTCAAAAGTTTTAGTTTTCGAGGGTAATAGCTACGTATGTTGAAAAAATGAAGATATTAGACTATTTTATGATTGCACATGGTAAAGAATGTGATTAAAGGCTCTTTTCCTATTTCAAAAGTTTTAGTTTTCGAGGGTAATAGCTACGTATGTTGAAAAAATGAAGATATTAGACTATTTTATGATTGCACATGGTAAAGAATGTGATTAAAGGCTCTTTTCCTATTTCAAAAGTTTTAGTTTTCGAGGGTAATAGCTACGTATGTTGAAAAAATGAAGATATTAGACTATTTTATGATTGCAAATGGTAAAGAATGTGATTAAAGGCTCTTTTCCTATTTCAAAAGTTTTAGTTTTCGAGGGTAATAGCTACGTATGTTGAAAAAATGAAGATATTAGACTATTTTATGATTGCAAATGGTAAAGAATGTGATTAAAGGCTCTTTTCCTATTTCAAAAGTTTTAGTTTTCGAGGGTAATAGCTACGTATGTTGAAAAAATGAAGATATTAGACTATTTTATGATTGCAATGGTAAAGAATGTGATTAAAGGCTCTTTTCCTATTTCAAAAGTTTTAGTTTTCGAGGGTAATAGCTACGTATGTTGAAAAAATGAAGATATTAGACTATTTTATGATTGCACATGGTAAAGAATGTGATTAAAGGCTCTTTTCCTATTTCAAAAGTTTCAAATTTTTATCTTTGTTTTAGTTTTCGAGGGTAATAGCTACGTATGTTGAAAAAATGAAGATATTAGACTATTTTATGATTGCAAATCATGGTAAAGAATGTGATTAAAGGCTCTTTTCCTATTTCAAAAGTTTTAGTTTTCGAGGGTAATAGCTACGTATGTTGAAAAAATGAAGATATTAGACTATTTTATGATTGCAAATGGTAAAGAATGTGATTAAAGGCTCTTTTCCTATTTCAAAAGTTTTAGTTTTCGAGGGTAATAGCTACGTATGTTGAAAAAATGAAGATATTAGACTATTTTATGATTGCAAATGGTAAAGAATGTGATTAAAGGCTCTTTTCCTATTTCAAAAGTTTTAGTTTTCGAGGGTAATAGCTACGTATGTTGAAAAAATGAAGATATTAGACTATTTTATGATTGCACATGGTAAAGAATGTGATTAAAGGCTCTTTTCCTATTTCAAAAGTTTTAGTTTTCGAGGGTAATAGCTACGTATGTTGAAAAAATGAAGATATTAGACTATTTTATGATTGCACATGGTAAAGAATGTGATTAAAGGCTCTTTTCCTATTTCAAAAGTTTTAGTTTTCGAGGGTAATAGCTACGTATGTTGAAAAAATGAAGATATTAGACTATTTTATGATTGCACATGGTAAAGAATGTGATTAAAGGCTCTTTTCCTATTTCAAAAGTTTTAGTTTTCGAGGGTAATAGCTACGTATGTTGAAAAAATGAAGATATTAGACTATTTTATGATTGCAAATTGCATGGTAAAGAATGTGATTAAAGGCTCTTTTCCTATTTCAAAAGTTTTAGTTTTCGAGGGTAATAGCTACGTATGTTGAAAAAATGAAGATATTAGACTATTTTATGATTGCACATGGTAAAGAATGTGATTAAAGGCTCTTTTCCTATTTCAAAAGTTTTAGTTTTCGAGGGTAATAGCTACGTATGTTGAAAAAATGAAGATATTAGACTATTTTATGATTGCAAATGGTAAAGAATGTGATTAAAGGCTCTTTTCCTATTTCAAAAGTTTTAGTTTTCGAGGGTAATAGCTACGTATGTTGAAAAAATGAAGATATTAGACTATTTTATGATTGCACATGGTAAAGAATGTGATTAAAGGCTCTTTTCCTATTTCAAAAGTTTTAGTTTTCGAGGGTAATAGCTACGTATGTTGAAAAAATGAAGATATTAGACTATTTTATGATTGCAAATGGTAAAGAATGTGATTAAAGGCTCTTTTCCTATTTCAAAAGTTTTAGTTTTCGAGGGTAATAGCTACGTATGTTGAAAAAATGAAGATATTAGACTATTTTATGATTGCAAATGGTAAAGAATGTGATTAAAGGCTCTTTTCCTATTCAAAAGTTTTAGTTTTCGAGGGTAATAGCTACGTATGTTGAAAAAATGAAGATATTAGACTATTTTATGATTGCAAATGGTAAAGAATGTGATTAAAGGCTCTTTTCCTATTTCAAAAGTTTTAGTTTTCGAGGGTAATAGCTACGTATGTTGAAAAAATGAAGATATTAGACTATTTTATGATTGCAGACAATTTTATGATTGCACATGGTAAAGAATGTGATTAAAGGGTCTTTTCCTATTTCAAAAGTTTTAGTTTTCGAGGGTAATAGCTACGTATGTTGAAAAAATGAAGATATTAGACTATTTTATGATTGCAAATGGTAAAGAATGTGATTAAAGGCTCTTTTCCTATTTCAAAAGTTTTAGTTTTCGAGGGTAATAGCTACGTATGTTGAAAAAATGAAGATATTAGACTATTTTATGATTGCAAATGGTAAAGAATGTGATTAAAGGCTCTTTTCCTATTTCAAAAGTTTTAGTTTTCGAGGGTAATAGCTACGTATGTTGAAAAAATGAAGATATTAGACTATTTTATGATTGCACATGGTAAAGAATGTGATTAAAGGCTCTTTTCCTATTTCAAAAGTTTTAGTTTTCGAGGGTAATAGCTACGTATGTTGAAAAAATGAAGATATTAGACTATTTTATGATTGCACATGGTAAAGAATGTGATTAAAGGCTCTTTTCCTATTTCAAAAGTTTTAGTTTTCGAGGGTAATAGCTACGTATGTTGAAAAAATGAAGATATTAGACTATTTTATGATTGCAAATGGTAAAGAATGTGATTAAAGGCTCTTTTCCTATTTCAAAAGTTTTAGTTTTCGAGGGTAATAGCTACGTATGTTGAAAAAATGAAGATATTAGACTATTTTATGATTGCACATGGTAAAGAATGTGATTAAAGGCTCTTTTCCTATTTCAAAAGTTTTAGTTTTCGAGGGTAATAGCTACGTATGTTGAAAAAATGAAGATATTAGACTATTTTATGATTGCACATGGTAAAGAATGTGATTAAAGGCTCTTTTCCTATTTCAAAAGTTTTAGTTTTCGAGGGTAATAGCTACGTATGTTGAAAAAATGAAGATATTAGACTATTTTATGATTGCAAATGGTAAAGAATGTGATTAAAGGCTCTTTTCCTATTCAAAAGTTTTAGTTTTCGAGGGTAATAGCTACGTATGTTGAAAAAATGAAGATATTAGACTATTTTATGATTGCACATGGTAAAGAATGTGATTAAAGGCTCTTTTCCTATTTCAAAAGTTTTAGTTTTCGAGGGTAATAGCTACGTATGTTGAAAAAATGAAGATATTAGACTATTTTATGATTGCACATTATGCTATTTTATGATTGCAAATGGTAAAGAATGTGATTAAAGGCTCTTTTCCTATTCAAAAGTTTTAGTTTTCGAGGGTAATAGCTACGTATGTTGAAAAAATGAAGATATTAGACTATTTTATGATTGCAAATGGTAAAGAATGTGATTAAAGGCTCTTTTCCTATTTCAAAAGTTTTAGTTTTCGAGGGTAATAGCTACGTATGTTGAAAAAATGAAGATATTAGACTATTTTATGATTGCAAATGGTAAAGAATGTGATTAAAGGCTCTTTTCCTATTTCAAAAGTTTTAGTTTTCGAGGGTAATAGCTACGTATGTTGAAAAAATGAAGATATTAGACTATTTTATGATTGCAAATGGTAAAGAATGTGATTAAAGGCTCTTTTCCTATTCAAAAGTTTTAGTTTTCGAGGGTAATAGCTACGTATGTTGAAAAAATGAAGATATTAGACTATTTTATGATTGCAAATGGTAAAGAATGTGATTAAAGGCTCTTTTCCTATTTCAAAAGTTTTAGTTTTCGAGGGTAATAGCTACGTATGTTGAAAAAATGAAGATATTAGACTATTTTATGATTGCAAATGGTAAAGAATGTGATTAAAGGCTCTTTTCCTATTTCAAAAGTTTTTGTTTTCGAGGGTAATAGCTACGTATGTTGAAAAAATGAAGATATTAGACTATTTTATGATTGCAAATGCATGGTAAAGAATGTGATTAAAGGCTCTTTTCCTATTTCAAAAGTTTTAGTTTTCGAGGGTAATAGCTACGTATGTTGAAAAAATGAAGATATTAGACTATTTTATGATTGCACATGGTAAAGAATGTGATTAAAGGCTCTTTTCCTATTTCAAAAGTTTTAGTTTTCGAGGGTAATAGCTACGTATGTTGAAAAAATGAAGATATTAGACTATTTTATGATTGCAAATGGTAAAGAATGTGATTAAAGGCTCTTTTCCTATTTCAAAAGTTTTAGTTTTCGAGGGTAATAGCTACGTATGTTGAAAAAATGAAGATATTAGACTATTTTATGATTGCAAATGGTAAAGAATGTGATTAAAGGCTCTTTTCCTATTTCAAAAGTTTTAGTTTTCGAGGGTAATAGCTACGTATGTTGAAAAAATGAAGATATTAGACTATTTTATGATTG
Source organism: Artemia franciscana (assembly GCF_032884065.1). NCBI lineage: Eukaryota > Metazoa > Arthropoda > Branchiopoda > Anostraca > Artemiidae > Artemia > Artemia franciscana. The sequence goes on from NW_027064406.1 coordinate 13,185, forward strand.
CAAATGGTAAAGAATGTGATTAAAGGCTCTTTTCCTATGTCAAAAGTTTTAGTTTTCGAGGGTAATAGCTACGTATGTTGAAAAAATGAAGATATTAGACTATTTTATGATTGCACATGGTAAAGAATGTGATTAAAGGCTCTTTTCCTATTTCAAAAGTTTTAGTTTTCGAGGGTAATAGCTACGTATGTTGAAAAAATGAAGATATTAGACTATTTTATGATTGCACATGGTAAAGAATGTGATTAAAGGCTCTTTTCCTATTTCAAAAGTTTTAGTTTTCGAGGGTAATAGCTACGTATGTTGAAAAAATGAAGATATTAGACTATTTTATGATTGCACATGGTAAAGAATGTGATTAAAGGCTCTTTTCCTATTTCAAAAGTTTTAGTTTTCGAGGGTAATAGCTACGTATGTTGAAAAAATGAAGATATTAGACTATTTTATGATTGCACATGGTAAAGAATGTGATTAAAGGCTCTTTTCCTATTTCAAAAGTTTTAGTTTTCGAGGGTAATAGCTACGTATGTTGAAAAAATGAAGATATTAGACTATTTTATGATTGCAAATGGTAAAGAATGTGATTAAAGGCTCTTTTCCTATTTCAAAAGTTTTAGTTTTCGAGGGTAATAGCTACGTATGTTGAAAAAATGAAGATATTAGACTATTTTATGATTGCAAATGGTAAAGAATGTGATTAAAGGCTCTTTTCCTATTTCAAAAGTTTTAGTTTTCGAGGGTAATAGCTACGTATGTTGAAAAAATGAAGATATTAGACTATTTTATGATTGCAAATGGTAAAGAATGTGATTAAAGGCTCTTTTCCTATTTCAAAAGTTTTAGTTTTCGAGGGTAATAGCTACGTATGTTGAAAAAATGAAGATATTAGACTATTTTATGATTGCAAATGGTAAAGAATGTGATTAAAGGCTCTTTTCCTATGTCAAAAGTTTTAGTTTTCGAGGGTAATAGCTACGTATGTTGAAAAAATGAAGATATTAGACTATTTTATGATTGCAAATGGTAAAGAATGTGATTAAAGGCTCTTTTCCTATTTCAAAAGTTTTAGTTTTCGAGGGTAATAGCTACGTATGTTGAAAAAATGAAGATATTAGACTATTTTATGATTGCAAATGGTAAAGAATGTGATTAAAGGCTCTTTTCCTATTTCAAAAGTTTTAGTTTTCGAGGGTAATAGCTACGTATGTTGAAAAAATGAAGATATTAGACTATTTTATGATTGCAAATGGTAAAGAATGTGATTAAAGGCTCTTTTCCTATTTCAAAAGTTTTAGTTTTCGAGGGTAATAGCTACGTATGTTGAAAAAATGAAGATATTAGACTATTTTATGATTGCAAATGGTAAAGAATGTGATTAAAGGCTCTTTTCCTATTTCAAAAGTTTTAGTTTTCGAGGGTAATAGCTACGTATGTTGAAAAAATGAAGATATTAGACTATTTTATGATTGCAATGATTGCATGGTAAAGAATGTGATTAAAGGCTCTTTTCCTATTTCAAAAGTTTTAGTTTTCGAGGGTAATAGCTACGTATGTTGAAAAAATGAAGATATTAGACTATTTTATGATTGCAATGGTAAAGAATGTGATTAAAGGCTCTTTTCCTATTTCAAAAGTTTTAGTTTTCGAGGGTAATAGCTACGTATGTTGAAAAAATGAAGATATTAGACTATTTTATGATTGCAAATGGTAAAGAATGTGATTAAAGGCTCTTTTCCTATTCAAAAGTTTTAGTTTTCGAGGGTAATAGCTACGTATGTTGAAAAAATGAAGATATTAGACTATTTTATGATTGCACATGGTAAAGAATGTGATTAAAGGCTCTTTTCCTATTTCAAAAGTTTTAGTTTTCGAGGGTAATAGCTACGTATGTTGAAAAAATGAAGATATTAGACTATTTTATGATTGACACATGGTAAAGAATGTGATTAAAGGCTCTTTTCCTATTTCAAAAGTTTTAGTTTTCGAGGGTAATAGCTACGTATGTTGAAAAAATGAAGATATTAGACTATTTTATGATTGCACATGGTAAAGAATGTGATTAAAGGCTCTTTTCCTATTTCAAAAGTTTTAGTTTTCGAGGGTAATAGCTACGTATGTTGAAAAAATGAAGATATTAGACTATTTTATGATTGCACATGGTAAAGAATGTGATTAAAGGCTCTTTTCCTATTTCAAAAGTTTTAGTTTTCGAGGGTAATAGCTACGTATGTTGAAAAAATGAAGATATTAGACTATTTTATGATTGCAAATGGTAAAGAATGTGATTAAAGGCTCTTTTCCTATTCAAAAGTTTTAGTTTTCGAGGGTAATAGCTACGTATGTTGAAAAAATGAAGATATTAGACTATTTTATGATTGCAAATGGTAAAGAATGTGATTAAAGGCTCTTTTCCTATTTCAAAAGTTTTAGTTTTCGAGGGTAATAGCTACGTATGTTGAAAAAATGAAGATATTAGACTATTTTATGATTGCAAATGGTAAAGAATGTGATTAAAGGCTCTTTTCCTATTTCAAAAGTTTTAGTTTTCGAGGGTAATAGCTACGTATGTTGAAAAAATGAAGATATTAGACTATTTTATGATTGCAAATGGTAAAGAATGTGATTAAAGGCTCTTTTCCTATTTCAAAAGTTTTAGTTTTCGAGGGTAATAGCTACGTATGTTGAAAAAATGAAGATATTAGACTATTTTATGATTGCAAATGGTAAAGAATGTGATTAAAGGCTCTTTTCCTATTTCAAAAGTTTTAGTTTTCGAGGGTAATAGCTACGTATGTTGAAAAAATGAAGATATTAGACTATTTTATGATTGCACAATGGTAAAGAATGTGATTAAAGGCTCTTTTCCTATTTCAAAAGTTTTAGTTTTCGAGGGTAATAGCTACGTATGTTGAAAAAATGAAGATATTAGACTATTTTATGATTGCAATGGTGGTAAAGAATGTGATTAAAGGCTCTTTTCCTATTTCAAAAGTTTTAGTTTTCGAGGGTAATAGCTACGTATGTTGAAAAAATGAAGATATTAGACTATTTTATGATTGCAAATGGTAAAGAATGTGATTAAAGGCTCTTTTCCTATTTCAAAAGTTTTAGTTTTCGAGGGTAATAGCTACGTATGTTGAAAAAATGAAGATATTAGACTATTTTATGATTGCAAATGGTAAAGAATGTGATTAAAGGCTCTTTTCCTATTTCAAAAGTTTTAGTTTTCGAGGGTAATAGCTACGTATGTTGAAAAAATGAAGATATTAGACTATTTTATGATTGCACAATGGTAAAGAATGTGATTAAAGGCTCTTTTCCTATTTCAAAAGTTTTAGTTTTCGAGGGTAATAGCTACGTATGTTGAAAAAATGAAGATATTAGACTATTTTATGATTGCAAATGGTAAAGAATGTGATTAAAGGCTCTTTTCCTATTTCAAAAGTTTTAGTTTTCGAGGGTAATAGCTACGTATGTTGAAAAAATGAAGATATTAGACTATTTTATGATTGCAAATGGTAAAGAATGTGATTAAAGGCTCTTTTCCTATTCAAAAGTTTTAGTTTTCGAGGGTAATAGCTACGTATGTTGAAAAAATGAAGATATTAGACTATTTTATGATTGCTATTTTATGATTGCAAATGGTAAAGAATGTGATTAAAGGCTCTTTTCCTATTTCAAAAGTTTTAGTTTTCGAGGGTAATAGCTACGTATGTTGAAAAAATGAAGATATTAGACTATTTTATGATTGCACATGGTAAAGAATGTGATTAAAGGCTCTTTTCCTATTTCAAAAGTTTTAGTTTTCGAGGGTAATAGCTACGTATGTTGAAAAAATGAAGATATTAGACTATTTTATGATTGCAAATGGTAAAGAATGTGATTAAAGGCTCTTTTCCTATTTCAAAAGTTTTAGTTTTCGAGGGTAATAGCTACGTATGTTGAAAAAATGAAGATATTAGACTATTTTATGATTGCAAATGGTAAAGAATGTGATTAAAGGCTCTTTTCCTATTTCAAAAGTTTTAGTTTTCGAGGGTAATAGCTACGTATGTTGAAAAAATGAAGATATTAGACTATTTTATGATTGCAATGGTAAAGAATGTGATTAAAGGCTCTTTTCCTATTTCAAAAGTTTTAGTTTTCGAGGGTAATAGCTACGTATGTTGAAAAAATGAAGATATTAGACTATTTTATGATTGCACATGGTAAAGAATGTGATTAAAGGCTCTTTTCCTATTTCAAAAGTTTTAGTTTTCGAGGGTAATAGCTACGTATGTTGAAAAAATGAAGATATTAGACTATTTTATGATTGCAAATGGTAAAGAATGTGATTAAAGGCTCTTTTCCTATTTCAAAAGTTTTAGTTTTCGAGGGTAATAGCTACGTATGTTGAAAAAATGAAGATATTAGACTATTTTATGATTGCAAATGTGGTAAAGAATGTGATTAAAGGCTCTTTTCCTATTTCAAAAGTTTTAGTTTTCGAGGGTAATAGCTACGTATGTTGAAAAAATGAAGATATTAGACTATTTTATGATTGCAATGATTGCATGGTAAAGAATGTGATTAAAGGCTCTTTTCCTATTTCAAAAGTTTTAGTTTTCGAGGGTAATAGCTACGTATGTTGAAAAAATGAAGATATTAGACTATTTTATGATTGCACATGGTAAAGAATGTGATTAAAGGCTCTTTTCCTATTTCAAAAGTTTTAGTTTTCGAGGGTAATAGCTACGTATGTTGAAAAAATGAAGATATTAGACTATTTTATGATTGCAAATGGTAAAGAATGTGATTAAAGGCTCTTTTCCTATTTCAAAAGTTTTAGTTTTCGAGGGTAATAGCTACGTATGTTGAAAAAATGAAGATATTAGACTATTTTATGATTGCAAATGGTAAAGAATGTGATTAAAGGCTCTTTTCCTATTTCAAAAGTTTTAGTTTTCGAGGGTAATAGCTACGTATGTTGAAAAAATGAAGATATTAGACTATTTTATGATTGCAAATGGTAAAGAATGTGATTAAAGGCTCTTTTCCTATTTCAAAAGTTTTAGTTTTCGAGGGTAATAGCTACGTATGTTGAAAAAATGAAGATATTAGACTATTTTATGATTGCACATGGTAAAGAATGTGATTAAAGGCTCTTTTCCTATTTCAAAAGTTTTAGTTTTCGAGGGTAATAGCTACGTATGTTGAAAAAATGAAGATATTAGACTATTTTATGATTGCAATGATGGTAAAGAATGTGATTAAAGGCTCTTTTCCTATTTCAAAAGTTTTAGTTTTCGAGGGTAATAGCTACGTATGTTGAAAAAATGAAGATATTAGACTATTTTATGATTGCAAATGGTAAAGAATGTGATTAAAGGCTCTTTTCCTATTTCAAAAGTTTTAGTTTTCGAGGGTAATAGCTACGTATGTTGAAAAAATGAAGATATTAGACTATTTTATGATTGCAAATGGTAAAGAATGTGATTAAAGGCTCTTTTCCTATTTCAAAAGTTTTAGTTTTCGAGGGTAATAGCTACGTATGTTGAAAAAATGAAGATATTAGACTATTTTATGATTGCAATGGTAAAGAATGTGATTAAAGGCTCTTTTCCTATTTCAAAAGTTTTAGTTTTCGAGGGTAATAGCTACGTATGTTGAAAAAATGAAGATATTAGACTATTTTATGATTGCAAATGGTAAAGAATGTGATTAAAGGCTCTTTTCCTATTTCAAAAGTTTTAGTTTTCGAGGGTAATAGCTACGTATGTTGAAAAAATGAAGATATTAGACTATTTTATGATTGCAATGGTAAAGAATGTGATTAAAGGCTCTTTTCCTATTTCAAAAGTTTTAGTTTTCGAGGGTAATAGCTACGTATGTTGAAAAAATGAAGATATTAGACTATTTTATGATTGCAAATGGTAAAGAATGTGATTAAAGGCTCTTTTCCTATTTCAAAAGTTTTAGTTTTCGAGGGTAATAGCTACGTATGTTGAAAAAATGAAGATATTAGACTATTTTATGATTGCAAATGGTAAAGAATGTGATTAAAGGCTCTTTTCCTATTTCAAAAGTTTTAGTTTTCGAGGGTAATAGCTACGTATGTTGAAAAAATGAAGATATTAGACTATTTTATGATTGCACATGGTAAAGAATGTGATTAAAGGCTCTTTTCCTATTTCAAAAGTTTTAGTTTTCGAGGGTAATAGCTACGTATGTTGAAAAAATGAAGATATTAGACTATTTTATGATTGCACATGGTAAAGAATGTGATTAAAGGCTCTTTTCCTATTTCAAAAGTTTTAGTTTTCGAGGGTAATAGCTACGTATGTTGAAAAAATGAAGATATTAGACTATTTTATGATTGCAAATGGTAAAGAATGTGATTAAAGGCTCTTTTCCTATTTCAAAAGTTTTAGTTTTCGAGGGTAATAGCTACGTATGTTGAAAAAATGAAGATATTAGACTATTTTATGATTGCACATGGTAAAGAATGTGATTAAAGGCTCTTTTCCTATTTCAAAAGTTTTAGTTTTCGAGGGTAATAGCTACGTATGTTGAAAAAATGAAGATATTAGACTATTTTATGATTGCAAATGGTAAAGAATGTGATTAAAGGCTCTTTTCCTATTTCAAAAGTTTTAGTTTTCGAGGGTAATAGCTACGTATGTTGAAAAAATGAAGATATTAGACTATTTTATGATTGCAATGGTAAAGAATGTGATTAAAGGCTCTTTTCCTATTTCAAAAGTTTTAGTTTTCGAGGGTAATAGCTACGTATGTTGAAAAAATGAAGATATTAGACTATTTTATGATTGCAAATGGTAAAGAATGTGATTAAAGGCTCTTTTCCTATTTCAAAAGTTTTAGTTTTCGAGGGTAATAGCTACGTATGTTGAAAAAATGAAGATATTAGACTATTTTATGATTGCAAATGGTAAAGAATGTGATTAAAGGCTCTTTTCCTATTTCAAAAGTTTTAGTTTTCGAGGGTAATAGCTACGTATGTTGAAAAAATGAAGATATTAGACTATTTTATGATTGCACATGGTAAAGAATGTGATTAAAGGCTCTTTTCCTATTTCAAAAGTTTTAGTTTTCGAGGGTAATAGCTACGTATGTTGAAAAAATGAAGATATTAGACTATTTTATGATTGCAATGATCATGGTAAAGAATGTGATTAAAGGCTCTTTTCCTATTTCAAAAGTTTTAGTTTTCGAGGGTAATAGCTACGTATGTTGAAAAAATGAAGATATTAGACATTTTATGATTGCAATGGTAAAGAATGTGATTAAAGGCTCTTTTCCTATTTCAAAAGTTTTAGTTTTCGAGGGTAATAGCTACGTATGTTGAAAAAATGAAGATATTAGACTATTTTATGATTGCAAATGGTAAAGAATGTGATTAAAGGCTCTTTTCCTATTTCAAAAGTTTTAGTTTTCGAGGGTAATAGCTTTGTCTGTGGAAATAATGAAGATATTAGACTATTTTATGATTGCACATGGTAAAGAATGTGATTAAAGGCTCTTTTCCTATTTCAAAAGTTTTAGTTTTCGAGGGTAATAGCTACGTATGTTGAAAAAATGAAGATATTAGACTATTTTATGAAGATATTAGACTATTTTATGATTGCAAATGGTAAAGAATGTGATTAAAGGCTCTTTTCCTATTTCAAAAGTTTTAGTTTTCGAGGGTAATAGCTACGTATGTTGAAAAAATGAAGATATTAGACTATTTTATGATTGCAATCATGGTAAAGAATGTGATTAAAGGCTCTTTTCCTATTTCAAAAGTTTTAGTTTTCGAGGGTAATAGCTACGTATGTTGAAAAAATGAAGATATTAGACTAATTTTATGATTGCACATGGTAAAGAATGTGATTAAAGGCTCTTTTCCTATTTCAAAAGTTTTAGTTTTCGAGGGTAATAGCTATATGTTGAAAAAATGAAGATATTAGACTATTTTATGATTGCAACATGGTAAAGAATGTGATTAAAGGCTCTTTTCCTATTTCAAAAGTTTTAGTTTTCGAGGGTAATAGCTACGTATGTTGAAAAAATGAAGATATTAGACTATTTTATGATTGCAAATGGTAAAGAATGTGATTAAAGGCTCTTTTCCTATTTCAAAAGTTTTAGTTTTCGAGGGTAATAGCTACGTATGTTGAAAAAATGAAGATATTAGACTATTTTATGATTGCAATGGTAAAGAATGTGATTAAAGGCTCTTTTCCTATTTCAAAAGTTTTAGTTTTCGAGGGTAATAGCTACGTATGTTGAAAAAATGAAGATATTAGACTATTTTATGATTGCAAATGGTAAAGAATGTGATTAAAGGCTCTTTTCCTATTTCAAAAGTTTTAGTTTTCGAGGGTAATAGCTACGTATGTTGAAAAAATGAAGATATTAGACTATTTTATGATTGCACATGGTAAAGAATGTGATTAAAGGCTCTTTTCCTATGTCAAAAGTTTTAGTTTTCGAGGGTAATAGCTACGTATGTTGAAAAAATGAAGATATTAGACTATTTTATGATTCTATTTTATGATTGCACATGGTAAAGAATGTGATTAAAGGCTCTTTTCCTATTTCAAAAGTTTTAGTTTTCGAGGGTAATAGCTACGTATGTTGAAAAAATGAAGATATTAGACTATTTTATGATTGCAAATGGTAAAGAATGTGATTAAAGGCTCTTTTCCTATTTCAAAAGTTTTAGTTTTCGAGGGTAATAGCTACGTATGTTGAAAAAATGAAGATATTAGACTATTTTATGATTGCAAATGGTAAAGAATGTGATTAAAGGCTCTTTTCCTATTTCAAAAGTTTTAGTTTTCGAGGGTAATAGCTACGTATGTTGAAAAAATGAAGATATTAGACTATTTTATGATTGCACATGGTAAAGAATGTGATTAAAGGCTCTTTTCCTATTTCAAAAGTTTTAGTTTTCGAGGGTAATAGCTACGTATGTTGAAAAAATGAAGATATTAGACTATTTTATGATTGCAAATGGTAAAGAATGTGATTAAAGGCTCTTTTCCTATTTCAAAAGTTTTAGTTTTCGAGGGTAATAGCTACGTATGTTGAAAAAATGAAGATATTAGACTATTTTATGATTGCAAATGGTAAAGAATGTGATTAAAGGCTCTTTTCCTATTTCAAAAGTTTTAGTTTTCGAGGGTAATAGCTACGTTGTTGAAAAAATGAAGATATTAGACTATTTTATGATTCAATGATTGCATGGTAAAGAATGTGATTAAAGGCTCTTTTCCTATTTCAAAAGTTTTAGTTTTCGAGGGTAATAGCTACGTATGTTGAAAAAATGAAGATATTAGACTATTTTATGATTGCAAATGGTAAAGAATGTGATTAAAGGCTCTTTTCCTATTTCAAAAGTTTTAGTTTTCGAGGGTAATAGCTACGTATGTTGAAAAAATGAAGATATTAGACTATTTTATGATTGCAAATGGTAAAGAATGTGATTAAAGGCTCTTTTCCTATTTCAAAAGTTTTAGTTTTCGAGGGTAATAGCTACGTATGTTGAAAAAATGAAGATATTAGACTATTTTATGATTGCAAATGGTAAAGAATGTGATTAAAGGCTCTTTTCCTATTTCAAAAGTTTTAGTTTTCGAGGGTAATAGCTACGTATGTGAAAAAATGAAGATATTAGACTATTTTATGATTGCACATGGTAAAGAATGTGATTAAAGGCTCTTTTCCTATTTCAAAAGTTTTAGTTTTCGAGGGTAATAGCTACGTATGTTGAAAAAATGAAGATATTAGACTATTTTATGATTGCACATGGTAAAGAATGTGATTAAAGGCTCTTTTCCTATTTCAAAAGTTTTAGTTTTCGAGGGTAATAGCTACGTATGTTGTGGAAAAAATGAAGATATTAGACTATTTTATGATTGCAATGGTAAAGAATGTGATTAAAGGCTCTTTTCCTATTTCAAAAGTTTTAGTTTTCGAGGGTAATAGCTACGTATGTTGAAAAAATGAAGATATTAGACTATTTTATGATTGCATTTTATGATTCAAATGGTAAAGAATGTGATTAAAGGCTCTTTTCCTATTTCAAAAGTTTTAGTTTTCGAGGGTAATAGCTACGTATGTTGAAAAATGAAGATATTAGACTATTTTATGAATGAAGATATTAGACTATTTTATGATTGCAAATGGTAAAGAATGTGATTAAAGGCTCTTTTCCTATTTCAAAAGTTTTAGTTTTCGAGGGTAATAGCTACGTATGTTGAAAAAATGAAGATATGAGACTATTTTATGATTGCACATGGTAAAGAATGTGATTAAAGGCTCTTTTCCTATTTCAAAAGTTTTAGTTTTCGAGGGTAATAGCTACGTATGTTGAAAAAATGAAGATATTAGACTATTTTATGATTGCAAATGGTAAAGAATGTGATTAAAGGCTCTTTTCCTATTTCAAAAGTTTTAGTTTTCGAGGGTAATAGCTACGTATGTTGAAAAAATGAAGATATTAGACTATTTTATGATTGCAAATGGTAAAGAATGTGATTAAAGGCTCTTTTCCTATTTCAAAAATTTTAGTTTTCGAGGGTAATAGCTACGTATGTTGAAAAAATGAAGATATTAGACAATTTTATGATTGCACATGGTAAAGAATGTGATTAAAGGCTCTTTTCCTATTTCAAAAGTTTTAGTTTTCGAGGGTAATAGCTACGTATGTTGAAAAAATGAAGATATTAGACTATTTTATGATTGCAAATGGTAAAGAATGTGATTAAAGGCTCTTTTCCTATTTCAAAAGTTTTAGTTTTCGAGGGTAATAGCTACGTATGTTGAAAAAAATGAAGATATTAGACTATTTTATGATTGTAAATGGTAAAGAATGTGATTAAAGGCTCTTTTCCTATGTCAAAAGTTTTAGTTTTCGAGGGTAATAGCTTTGTCTGTGGAAAAAATGAAGATATTAGACTATTTTATGATTGCACAAGGTAAAGAATGTGATTAAAGGCTCTTTTCCTATTTCAAAAGTTTTAGTTTTCGAGGGTAATAGCTACGTATGTTGAAAAAATGAAGATATTAGACTATTTTATGATTGCAAATGGTAAAGAATGTGATTAAAGGCTCTTTTCCTATTTCAAAAGTTTTAGTTTTCGAGGGTAATAGCTACGTCTGTTGAAAAAATGAAGATATTAGACTAATTTTATGATTGCAAATGGTAAAGAATGTGATTAAAGGCTCTTTTCCTATTTCAAAAGTTTTAGTTTTCGAGGGTAATAGCTACGTATGTTGAAAAAAATGAAGATATTAGACAATTTTATGATTGCAAATGGTAAAGAATGTGATTAAATGCTCTTTTTCTATTTCAAAAGTTTTAGTTTTCGAGGGTAATAGCTACGTATGTTGAAAAAATGAAGCTATTAGACTATTTTATGATTGGAAATGGTAAAGAATGTGATTAAAGGCTCTTTTCCTATTTCAAAAGTTTTAGTTTTCGAGGGTAATAGCTACGTATGTTGAAAAAATGAAGATATTAGACTATTTTATGATTGCACATGGTAAAGAATGTGATTAAAGGCTCTTTTCCTATTTCAAAAGTTTAGGTTTTCGAGGGTAATAGCTTTGTCTGTGGAAAAAATGAAGATATTAGACAATTTTATGATTGCACATGGTAAAGAATGTGATTAAAGGCTCTTTTCCTATTTCAAAAGTTTTAGTTTTTGAGGGTAATAGCTACGTTTGTTGAAAAAATGAAGATATTAGACTATTTTATGAATGAAGATATTAGACTATTTTATGATTGCAAATGGTAAAGAATGTGATTAAAGGCTCTTTTCCTATTTCAAAAGTTTTAGTTTTTGAGGGTAATAGCTACGTATGTTGAAAAAATGAGGATATTAGACTATTTTATGATTGCAAATGGTAAAGAATGTGATTAAAGGCTATTTTCCTATTTCAAAAGTTTTAGTTTTCAAGGGTAATAGCTACGTATGTTGAAAAAATGAAGATATTAGACAATTTTATGGTTGCAAATGGTAAAGAATGTGATTGAAGGCTCTTTTCCTATTTCAAAAGTTTTAGTTTTCGAGGGTAATAGCTACGTATGTTGAAAAAATGAAGATATTAGACAATTTATGATTGCAAATGGTAAAGAATGTGATTAAAGGCTCTTTTCCAATGTCAAAAGTTTTAGTTTTCGAGGGTAATAGCTACGTATGTTGAAAAAAATCAAGATATTAGACAATTTTATGATTGCACATGGTAAAGAATGTGATTAAAGGCTCTTTTGCTATTTCAAAAGTTTTAGTTTTCGAGGGTAATAGCTTTGTCTGTGGAGAAAATGAATATATTAGACTATTTTGTGATTGCACATGGTAAAGAATGTGATTAAAGGCTCTTTTCTTATTTCAAAAGTTTTGGTTTTCGAGGGTAATAGCTACGTATGTTGAAAAAATGAAGATATAGACTATTTTATGAATGAAGATATTAGACTATTTTATGATTGCAAATGGTAAAGAATGTGATTAAAGGCTCTTTTCCTATTTCAAAAGTTTTAGTTTTCGAGGGTAATAGCTACGTATGTTGAAAAAATGAAGATATTAGACTATTTTATGAATGAAGATATTAGACTATTTTATGATTGCAAATGGTAAAGAATGTGATTAAAGGCTCTTTTCCTATTTCAAAAGTTTTAGTTTTCGAGGGAAATAGCTACGTATGTTGAAAAAATGAAGATATTAGACTATTTTATGATTGCACATGGTAAAGAATGTGATTAAAGGCTCTTTTCCTATTGAAAAGTTTTAATTTTCGAGGGTAATAGCTTTGTCTGTGGAAAAAATGAAGATATTAGACAATTTTATGATTGCACATGGTAAAGAATGTGATTAAAGGCTCTTTTCCTATTTCAAAAGTTTTAGTTTTTGAGGGTAATAGCTACGTATATTGAAAAAATGAAGATATTAGACTATTTTATGATTGCAAATGGTAAAGAATGTGATTAAAGGCTCTTTTCCTATTTCAAAAATTTTAGTTTTCGAGGGTAATAGCTACGTATGTTGAAAAAAATGAAATACTAGACAATTTTATGATTGCAAATGGTAAAGAATGTGATTATAAACGCTCTTTTCCTATTTCAAAAGTTTAAGTTTTCGAGGGTAATAGCTACGTATGTTGAAACAATGAAGATATTAGACTATTTTATGATTGCAAATGGTAAAGAATGTGATTAAAGGCTCTTTTTCTATTTCAAAAGTTTTAGTTTTCGAGGGTAATAGCTACGTATGTTGAAAAAATGAAGATATTAG